>NC_092860.1:68988314-69002019 GCF_032062135.1 Pyxicephalus adspersus
CGGAAAACCTGGTGCGTCCTATAGTCCGGAGCGTCTAATGGTCCGAAAAATACGCTACTCATAAATTTTACCTTATATAAAAGGGTTGTCTGATAGGTCTGCTTTAAAGAGAAACTAAACTGAAAAGTGCCTAAAACAAAACAAAAAATCCACTTACCTTCAATCCTGCAGCGCTGTTAAACGGTCTGGAGGTGTTCTCCATTGGGTCCAGCGTCTCAGAGCTGGGTGGCGCCATCTTCTCCTCTTCCCCTGAAAATCACATGCGCTGGGTTTCCCCTGGGGCAGCCACGACTGCATGACATTCTGTGCACTGATGCAGGAGTTGAAATGGATCTAAATTTAAAATTTTTACTTTACCCAAAATGGTAGACAACCCCTTTATTTAAAATAGATATAGTATTTTTTTATATCTCGGGCATGTGCAGAAGTTTTTTCTTTAAACTCCCTGGCAGTCTAATTATGTATGTTTTTTTTTTTGCCAAAAGCGGTACATTGTTTTGCATGGAAATTTATTTTACATTGTAGGCCTATAATTCTTAGGCATAACTCACCGAAATATGTCCAATATTTAATAGTAAATAACATAATTGTATAGTAGCATGTAAAATGTATAATATTTATATATATATATATATATATATATATATATATATATATATATATATATATATATATATATATATATATAGATTACTTTGTATTCGATTCAATACAGCTATTTTATACTGAATCCTATACAAAACAATTTGAATTTCCCCCACGCACTTATGCATGCACCAGCGTCACCGGGAACTCCTGGGGAATGTCAGTGCACTTGCCGGCAGAAGATCAGTGAAAAAGGGCGCGGCCCGAGGATGAAATCCGAGGGCCAGGACAAAGATGGGACCGGGTGTTTCTTTTTTTTTTTTATTTTGCTACCCCTGCCCCCCAAGCCACACTCTGGGTTACCGCTCAGGTTAATAGAAGAAATAAATTGCAGATCTCGCAATTTTTTTTCCACATCTACATCACCCAATCCTGCGCAGTGTGAGATTAGGTGCTGGATCAACTCATCTGGGTGAATAAAGATGTGTTTTTTTGTTTTTGTTTTAGGGTTTAATGCTGCTTTAAGTAATCCTGCCCCAGCCAATTAAGATTGCTGCAGATCGAGACAAGGAAGAGGAAAAGAGAAATACGGTTGTGCCTGTGATATATTATGGACAAAGTATAAACAGGGTTTTGTTCAGCTTGTATGCACTTGCACACTGATAAAAGAGTTTCCTCTCCAGTCTTGGAGAGCCTTAATAAATCCGACCCATAGTGCCAGTATAGTAAATACAGCATTGTCTGTAAGACTTTCAATGTAACACATTGAGGGGTATTTTCTGGGCACAAGGACTTTAGCATATGTAAGAAGTCTACACCATATGTAGGCTCAGATTCTCTTTAACCATGATTACCTGTACTGTGCCAAAAATTTGGAACAATGTAGTCATGAAGGTTTTTTGCTCACACTGCATGTCTTCCCAGCGTGTCCCTAGTTTCATTATTTAAATTTAGAAGGTATGCATTTCTGTCCTCAGGCTTCCTTTACATTTTACATGTGTACGAGTCTTACTAAATTTATAGACTGCCTTTTCCTATAATATCAAACGTATTCGTTCTTTACTTATTTAAACCTGGAAGTACGTGGCTCTCAAAACCCCTATCACTAGGATGAAGCTGATTAATGATTGGCGGGCGAGAAAAGTATCTTTCAACCGAACTTGCTTCTAATTTAACTGACATGAGTCTCGACCAATCACTATTTTGTAACGCCCTTTATATTATCACATCAACCAACGAGTTTCCTTCCTTTCTCTCCAGTCTCTGAATCTAGAGGACGCAAATCAGCCAATTAGACGTAAGGAATAGTGCAACGGGGGCAGGAGGGACAGCCAATGGGAGCTGATACGTGGTGGGATTCAAGCGCGGCTGGGGGATAAACTAGGTAAGAAGTAAAGTTGTTTTTTTGTAAGAGATAATAATTAGGAATAATGACTTGTGCCATGTAGGATAACTATATTACTGTGATTTTAGAGTTCACTGAGTTTTGTCGTATGGTATAAATTCTCACGCTGTTCTTTAGGGGTCTTTGTAATAAGCCAAGCTAAAGTTTAGACCGTGCAGTGTTTCCTTTCAGAGATGACATCATATATGTGTATTGTAATCAGTAAAATATTTAAGGAAATTTGGAAATAACTATTATCGAACGAACTTTATGTAATCACACAAGGTTTATGTGTTTGATAACTTGTCTACAATAATAAGCAATGCAACAGGAACGTTTATGCATAGCTATCTTGAAAAATTTAGAAAATATTGCAGTGTGTGTATTTATGTATATATTTATATAGATACTAGTTTTCACTTTTTATATAGTATGGAGAAACTTTAGAACCCATTAGCTTTTTTATTGGTCTCCAAAGCTCGGTTTGAGCGATCTACCCACACTTTCTTTTTTGGGGACCATATATTGCCAGGCATAAATTGAGGGGAAATCCATAACAGAGAAACAGTCATGATAAAAACCTGACAACGGTTCTAATAATATAAAAAGAAAATATTTCTGTCTTGGTCCTTATTATTGTTATTATTAATAATAATAATACCAAACAGGATTTATATAGCGCCAACATATTACACAGCGCTGTACATTAAGTGGGTTGCAAATGACAGACAGTTACAGATAGTGACACAGGAGGAGAGGATCCTGCCCAAAAGAGCTTACAATCTAGGAGGTGCGTGGAAGTAACACACAGTAAAAGGGGAGATTTATAGTGGTGGGAAAGTAGTGAGGGTTTTAACAGACAAAAGAAGACATGTAGGCAAGTTTAAAAAAAGCTCTTTTAAATGAGCAGAAAGTAGGAGCAAGCCGAGTAGGACGACGAAGACCATTCCAGAGAGTATAGAAAAGTCTTGGAGCCGTGCGTGTGATGAGGTTATGAGTGAGGAAGTCATTAGTAGGTCATTAGAGGAGCAAAGACAGCAGCTAGGGGTGTATTTTTTTTTTTTACCAGGTCAGAAAGGTAAGAACTGTGGAGTGATTTAAAAGCAAAGCACAGGAGCTTAAATTTGATTCCAAGGTCCTTTTTATTATTACTATTGATCTACTCACACTATAGGTGTGCTGTGTGTTTTGCAAAATGAATGTGCATTGCATTGCAATTTAACACATCTCAAGCAAATGTAGGGCAGGCTGTATCTTTCAAAACACATCACACAACTGGGTGCATTTTGGGTGCCATTAACTAAGAATGGCAATCTAGTGCACTAAAGCTTGTGCTATGTGTTGCGTTACTATATGTGCCTCAGCTTCGGACCTTCGGAGTCCTGGGTCAAAGCGTACCGACGTCAGGCATCCCGGGAGGCTCTTGGGTACTCCTTCTGCACATGCCTGAGCATCTCGGACATGCGCAGAAGGAGCCTTTTCGCACGAAGAGAAACATTTGCCGATCCCACTCATGCGCAGTGAGATAGGGAAGTTTTTTTTTCCATCTTACGTCATCCGATTTCGCGCCTGGGTCAGGTGACATAGGATGAAGAACCAGGAAGAAGAGGGGAAGATGGGGACCCGATGCAATACACCCCTGGATGGGTCGGACTGCCCTGCGGCATTGAAGGGAAGTAGACTTTTTTTTTTTTCACTTTAGTTTATCTTTAAGTCTATGCAGCAACAATAGCAAACAGTGTGCATGTTCTGCATAGTGTGCTGCTGTTTGACAAAGCACCTGCTTTATGTGAATTGGCTGCCCACCACACAGTATTGCATAAAAAGAAGTGTATCCACTTTGCTACACGCAAATGTGAATGGGGCCTAAGGACAGCCTATTTTTGCTAGAGCTGAAGAAATGGAATTTTCTTCAATGGAGCCCCCCCCCCCCATACTATCCAAAACAAAAGGATTTTGCTTTGGCTTGTGACACTTGGTTTAGCCTAAAACACATGCCTACAGTAGTTAATATAATTATGCATTTTATACTGTTCTTACTTCTGCTACTACCTTGAACATTGGCATTAAAAACTGAGCTTTCATGAGTGTTTATCTTTTCCCAGCCAATCAGGGGAGAGATTGTATGGGGACACTGCTCCTGGCAGCACTACGGAAGCGTGTGTTCTGCTAGGGCTGCTATGAGCGGTGTCCCTGTATGACCTTTCCTTGGATTGGGGATTTCCTGTGGAGACAGGTTGTGGAGCTCTGCTACCAGCAGCCCTAAAATTAGCATAAAACATATGTAAATGCTTGCAGGAATGCTTATAAACGTGTCCAAAGGCATCTTTTTCTTAATAATTCTTTGACAACTTTTTATAAAACTTTGGAACCATGGTTCGCTTACCTGAATCTATTGTGGTCTACATGTGCAGTGAACACTCCACTTTTCTTTCCACTTTCTACCTTGTAGATTTGTGTCCCAAAGATAACTGCCTAATTCTCCAAGTGGTTTCACATTCTTATAATTAGATTTGTTTCTTCAAAGTTCTAATGTATACTTTGTTTCTTTTATACTGTATAGGTGTAAGGAACCTGTCTTCAATTCTTGATACTACAGTTGACATAATGTGCAATACCATATTATTGTTTTCGCTTTTTGTTTGCCTTTAACTAATTCTGTAGCTTATTTTTATGTTTTCACAATTCATAAAAACATTTAAATGCTAAGCTAGATCCACATACAAATCCTATAGGGCCACACTAGTGCCACCAGAAAAACTATATTTCCTTTGGTTTCAATTCCGTGAAAAGCAAAGGAAAATAAGGGGTAAAAAGGTCCTCAAGTAGCTAAAATTTGTGGTTTATTAGTAATTAATTGAAAAGGTATTTCCTCAATGCAAACAATGTAGTTAAAGTGAAACTCAACTGCAAAATTAAAAGAAAAAAAAAATCACACCTTTAATTCGGCAGAGCCCTTGATCAGGTCCCACTTCGCCTTGGAATTCTCTTTCTTCCCAGCACAGAACAAGCATTGGGAGCCGCCATTTTCGGTCTTCGGCACGTGCAATGAGCCACCCGATCTTGCTCCAGCGGGTGACATTTGAATATATTGTAACTATTCTTTATGGAGCAACTATATATGGTGATATAAAATCATATGAAAGATATACAAATAGAGAGCATATTTTTTATTGAACAATCTTGTATTGTTAACAGTAAGTATATTTTGAACTCAAAAAATATTTGAAACAAAGTATTGAAAGATATTAATACATAGAGGTAATCCCTGAGTTAAGGAAATCTGTAATTCTTTAGTGACCAAGACAAACTCTGCAGTTGTTTCTTTTTGCATATCAAAGCACAGCTTGCTCTAGAAGGTAATAAATGTCTAGGCCCCATAAATTTTTTTTTTTTTTTGTGAGGATTGTATACAGTAACTGACACCACCCTGCCTAATAATATGTTAAGACAAACATCTTTCCTAATTGCATTTATTAAAATAATGTACCTGTTCTGACTTACATACAAATTCAACCTAAGCACAAACCTACAGTCCTTATCTCATATGTAACTTGGTGACTACCTGTATTAAAACAATTCGTCATATAACACTAAATAAAACCTTCAGAAACGTTATTAATTTGCAGAGTCATATTAGTGTAATAGTCTTGCACAATTCTAAACTCTAGATATTACAACATAGTTAACAGTGATGTATTACATACAATCCTAACGAAGTGACAATTATTGTACATCATATCTTATTCCCTGGATAGAATATTCCTATTCTAGCCTTTATGAAAAAAAATCTGTTCCTGTCATCCAGCATAATGTTAATGAAAAGAATATAAGTTATCATCATTTCAAATCCAAAATTATGCTTGCCAAATATTTGGAACGGTGGATCTGACTGGTAATTTTTTCATAGTCATTTGTTTTACACATTTGCATTGTTTGTATTGTCCACACCTAAAGGTGCCTAAATTGCTTCTCCTCCTAGGAGATTGTTGTGATAAATAGCTATGGACTAAGATGTTCTTTAAGGATTTAGGCCATCTAAATGTAATTGTAGGATATTTTGTAACCTATTACTTGGTTGGTCTGATGATATAATAACCTGTTAATAAAAAACATACTTTGAAAGAATACCTTTTAAGATTTGATGTTTATTAGTATAGGTAGTTATTATTAGTGTAACGTTACTGATTGTGTTTTTGCTTTTGGGCCAGGGAACAACAAATTATTTCTGTCCTGAACCTTTGTTTTCTGATTGATTTTCACAAGTACCCTCTTACCATAAGCTCTAGCTTTTTATCTGTGATGTATTTTGTGTGTTTCTACTTCAAAATTACTTTCATCCAAAAAATTTGTAATTGAAATGTGGCCCAGGTACATTGAATACTGATCATTAAAAAGAAGATTTCTCTCCCACTCACAGAGGTATAAATTAGCATACGTTGGTGCACAACAGGTGCCCATGGCTGCATCTTGTTTCTGTAGATACAATTTATTTCAAAATATAAATACGTTATGGTTTGAGAAATAAACTGCTAGATTTCAGAATTAGTTGGTTATAGTTATACTGTATTATTCCTGGTTGACTGCTATAAGACCTTTTATGTTGTGGGATAGAGGAGTACAAGGTCTTTATATCTATCGCCACCAATCACGCATCAGGATGAATGGTTATGCCTTCTAATAAACCTAGTAAATGCATAGTGTCTCCTAAATATAATGGAAGAACTGTAACAAAAGGTCTTATATATTGATCAATTAAAATACCTGCATGCTCTGTAAAAATGAACCTACTCCAGAAACAAGTGGCCTTTCTAGGTGAATCTGTATGCTGTTTAAGGAGTTTGGGGTGAGCATAAAATGTCTGCGTAACCAGGTGTTCTACTATCAAAAATTGTCTTTGTCAATAATCCCCTGTTCATAAGCATTTTGTATCAAACCCACAAATTCCTGTTCAAGCATGGTGTTTAGTAACCTGTTCCACAAAAGTGTTTAAGTTTGGATTTAAATTTAAAGCTGGAAAGATAGACCATTTGTTTTTCAATTTGTGAAAAGGTGTAGTTTGAGGGGGTAATTGTATAGATCCCTTATTCAAATCACAACCTTCCTTAATGATATTGATTTTAGAGGCTCATGCCATCTGATTCTTCTTCAATAGTTGTATTAAGTTTTTTTTTTCTTTTTCTTTTTAATTTATTGCAGTCAACAGTGAACAGAAAAGAAAAACAAAAATCAAATACAACCAATTAGAGGTGTACAGGGAATGAAGGATAGAAACATTGAAATCCGTTAACACTATACATTTGTTAAACAGTGCTCTTTGCTTGTTTTATACATAGTAAGCTAAACAAATAGATATTCACTGGAGTTTGTAAAAAGAAAAAAAAAAAATAATAGAAACTGTTATATCAGTTCTATGGGAGGGGGGGGGGGGTCACCTTAGAACAATCTAGAGTACCAAGATGTATAGCGTAAACAATTTTATAACAGAGTTTTCGTTTGGATGTTGAGTGTGTTGATAAAACTTTCCCGTGTTTCAAAGAAAAGTTCAGTTTTCGTGTCTTTAAGTTAAGAGGCCACAGTCCATCCCATTTTAAATAGTTGTTGCATTTTTGCTAGGAATAGGGGCATTGTTGTTGGGGTAGGAGTGAGCAAACAGTGCAAAATTGTTTTTCTGGCCACTGCAGATAATAAGAGCGCCAATCTTTTTGCCCCTCTGGAAAAGAGAGTCCTTTATCTCTCGACCGTACCAAAAATTGCCCACTCTGGGGTGGGATGCAGAAAATTTAGTAAATGGGTTTCAATAACATTGGTCAATTGGTACCAGCACTCCCACAGATTGTGAAAGAGAGATTCCCCCTGTGTTCCCCATTTAGGACATTTATCTGATTCGGCTATTCCCATGATATGGGCTCAGTTGGGGGAAATGAAATTTTTATGGAAAAGTCTAAAGAACATTTTCCTGATTTGGACAGCCAGTATAGCCTTCCAAGAGGCACAGTACATTTCCTGGATTTTCTGCAGGTCCAGGTCAGTAAAATACTCCTGCCATCTCTCCATAACCACTCTCTCCTTAGAGTAATCTAAATAACTTCATAAAAATTGGTAGTACTTTGATATTGCCTTGGTAGGGGCTGGGGGAGTTACCAGCATATTATCAAGGGGGTTGTGCCAGTCACTCGGTGACAATGAACTGGCCACTTTGGCACTATAAACCCTAACTTGTATTAAAAAAAATATACTGTTTTCCATGAACGGAAAAATCTTTTTTTTTAGTTATAGGAAGGAGTAGGCCCTGCAAGTTGTTGGGTCAATTATCATGCAAACAGAGGAGAGACCTCTGGCTGCCAATTCAGCTAACCTTGGGGATGAAAGTCCAGATGAAAATTCACTATTTTCCCACAGAGGTAAAAATAAGGAGTGGTCATTAAAGGTTTCTCTTCTCTTTACTGAATGCCAAAGTCCTTTTTCATTGAACGTACAACTTGGGCAAAGTTGTGTGTAAATTTTTTCTGGATTTCTGGAATTACACTAAAGTACACTAAAATATCTGAAGTGGGATTTAACCCACTGAAAAGGATATTGGGGAATAAGTAAGGCTACGTACACATGTGCAATGGTTCTCGTCCGATAATCGGCTCAGGGCCGATATCAGACGAGAATCTGGTGTGTGTGCAGCGTCCATCGTTCAAACGACCGCCCTGGCCGATCCACGAGCGATGGGTGATCTTAATGGAAGAGAAAGGGTAGAGAGCGCAGCAGGGTGCCGGTCCTTCGCTCTCCCTCTCCATAAAGCAGAATGGTGCTGTATGTACAGCACTTGTTCATGCATAGTGCAGTAGTTTGTTGTTGGAAAGGATTGTGAAAGATTCTTTCCAACGACAATTATTGCATGTGTGTATGCAGCCTTAAGGGCTGCTGATTTGTCAAAGATTTATAGTGTAACCCGATATTGATTGGAATACTTGAAAGGTTTGCATAATTGAGGGAAGAGAATCAACTGGGTTCATCACAAATAGCAAGATGTCATCTGCAAAGGCAGTGGTTTTAAAGCCAGATTAAAAAGTAGTGGGGACAGGGGACAGCCCTACCTCGTGCCATGAATTGGAACAGGCAGAGCAAAGTGATTCACTAGCAGCTAGATAGGCTGCAGCAGATGCTCCACACAGCACTGGATAACAATATAAAAAAACTAGTGAATCACTTTTCCAAAGATGTTACGGAGCTTTACCACTGTTCAACCGGGTTGAATAGGAGACTACTTGATACCACCACAGTGCTGGAGGGGCATGAGTAAGATATTGAGAGCCTTAAGTCAGATACAAACATTGCTTTACAAATTCGAGGATATGGACAATAGATCTCGCTGTTTCAATAGAAGATCAGAAGGATTTCTGAAACCATTGTGGACCTACCTTCTACAATCACAGCTTTGATACAGGAATTGGCGCCTGAGCTTCCAGTGGATAGACTGTAGATGGACTGCGTCCATAGAGCACTAGCTGAAGAACGGGCAAATAGGCTGCCGTGTGATATATTTGTCACTTTCCACTACCACTTGAGCAATAAACAAGTCATGCGGGTAGCGTGAGAGAAAGAGATCCTCCAACTTCAGGCTATGAATACCAGATCTTTGCTGATTTGGCACCTTCCATGATCCAAAAAAGGCGGGAGCCTAAACGGTTAGTAGTATATGGTTTTATTGTAGAATGGATTCCGATGGGATTTCCTGTTCAAGCTGACCTTCACATATAAAGAGGTGGTGCACGTCATCATCACCCCTGAGGATGAAGAAAGATGCCTACAGGACATAGGCCTTCTGATTCACCGGTCTCATCACCTTCTTTATCAGCACATTCTACCTCCCGCTTGGCACACCAGCAGTCAGCATTGAACAGTTTATGTTCCAGAAGGAGAAGGAATCGTACAAGGTCACAACACTCTGCACCAATGATCCACTCCTGAGGAATTATCATTAAGCAAGATCATGTTTCACCCTGTCACACTGTTTCACAGGAATTGACCACATTCTGATATGTTCTAGGCTGGATCAAAACCCGTATTCTCCCCCCACTTACCCACTCTATCCCAGGTCTTATGTACCCAGGGGCTACCTGGGGGTACTGCCAGTACCTCATTTTTCTGGGTTACTTTTCTACCTCATCCTATTGGTACCTATGCCAGGAGTCTTATGGTGGCACACAGGAGCATATCCAGGGTCTGCTCTACGGGACCGGTATAAGTATTAGTGTCCATGTTCTAGAATGTTCTAAGGTTTTCATGCCTCAGTGCCATAGGTCATACAGTTAAGCTAGGAAATAGTACATGTTTGGGAGTGATCTGTTATCTACAAGCCATGCTGAGTTCATGATTGTATGCTTCAATTGTTCAGGGGGGAGGGTAGAGCTAATATGATGGAAAAAATTGTATTGCGAAGTGGCTAGTTATGCAATTTTAATATTGCTCAATACCTCGTATTTATTATTGTTTGTTTATTCCGAATGTAGTGTTAAAGGGTATCTAGTTCGCCCTCACTCGGGTGGTGGACACTGCTCAATTGACGCCTTTGAGACTTACTCCTTACGAGCAGGTTTTTGACCTCAGTCGTGACAATGGTTTTTTCATGTACTTTTATGGCATTTTATGTGTCTGGGTTTGTAGTAAGGTTTTTGTTGTTTGCCCTTGTGTATCCTTACCCGCCCATACCATTTATGCCCCTTTATCCAGGAGCCCGGAGCCCTGGGAGTTATACCGACCATGGTGTCCCTACTATCAGCCTCCTCCCGTACCTCACAATGCCAGTGAATATTCTTAGCTTTAATGTGCAAGGCCTAAATTTGCCAGCGAAAAAAGAAAAAAAAAAGCTTTTCAAAACAAGCATGCTGGCATCATCTGTCCACAGGACACTCATTTCTCTGGGCACTTATACTTCAGATCCCAATATCCTCATATGTACATGGCCAATGGGCCAACTAAACAAAAAGGGGTTTTGATTCGCTTTAAGCGTACTTTGCCCTTCATTTGTGCTTTAGAAGTTGAAGATCCAGAGCGCTGCTACATAAGTTTAGTGGATCAACCAAATTTTAATCTCTTCTCTTCTACTACAAGGTATGTAGTGTAAGCTCCTACCGATTTCATGGTCATACAATGATGCTGTGTCTCTCGCTCTCTCCTTAGTCTGTGACAAGCCCAAAGTGAATTGTTGGACTCTCAATGATTCTCTATTTAGAGATCCAGAAGTACTTACCCAATTACAACAACAACAACTGTGGGACTACTTCTCCCACAGTGCTACCCCTGACATATTTACATTTACTCTCTGAAATGCCCAATAGACAGTGATTGGGGGCACCCCGATCCAGCAGGCATCCCCCAAAAATAAACTGATTAGCAAGACAAGCAGAACTGGAGCTCTGTTTTCAAACTTCAAATTTCCCACTGCCTGGGGTTTTCCCAGTGTGTTTTTTTCCCCACTGTGGCAGCTAAGACTCCTTTGTTTCAGAACTCTGGTTTTCTCCTAAAGATGGATGAAAGGGAGGTCTTATATTTAATTCCCCCAATCCCAGTTTCAATGGTGGACACAAATCACCTCCAACCGTTTGATTCAAAACATTCTTCAGGTTGGTTGCAAACAGGAATTACAGGAATCAAGCCCACAAGTTTTTTTCCTCACATCCATTCCCTTTGTATTGTCAGAAGCCATGGAGGGGTCACTTCAAGACCTGCTTTCCCAGGGAGCTAGCATGCTAGTGCCAATAAAACTAGGAGGGCAAGGGTTTTATTCCCATCCTACAGAAGAAACCTTTGGGTAGATTCAGTCTCATTATGAACTTGAAGTGCCTGAAAAAAAAGGTAAAGTGCAGAAGGTTCAGGATAGAGTTTATTTGTGTAGTCGGCTACATTCTTCCTCTGCTGGGGTTTATGGCAAATTTGGTTTAAAGAATACTTATCTGCACATTCCTATTCATCCTAATCACCAAATGATCCTGCAGTTCACAATCTTACACTAGCAGGAAATTTTGCATTTCCAATTCCGAGCTCTTCCATTTAGCTCTACCTCATGTTTTCAACAAATATATGTCAGAAGGGGAATAATACCATATGTAGATGACCTATAAGCCAGGTGGTTTCAGATAGTGGTGCAGATTATACATTTTCCAATTTTGCAGCCAGAACCCAGCCTAAAAGCTTTTTTCGCCTACCTATTTGTCTTTTCCACCCAGACAATATTCCTCACAAGGGACAAAGTCTAAAAGTTAGTGTAACTAGTCCATCAAGAAAGCCAAGTCTATAGTGGTTTCAATAACCTTGGTCATCCCAGCTGTGACTATTTTACTTTTCGATAAGCCATATTTCAAGCCTGAGATGGTCATTGAAACACCAGGAATCTCACTACGGATGTTAGTGGCTGGGTAAGGGGTAATCTCAATGTAAGTTTTGCATGAGGTTGGTGAGCCATAAAATTTAGTCACAGTTAGGTACGAGTTGCCTCCCCCTGGCAGGTTACACAGGATTACCTGAGGAGCAGGATCTAAGTGACCCACAGTCTTCACCAGCGCACCCCGCAGGGAGTGATGGGCCGTTGACCTTAGTGGCCACCAAACTATTTTGCTGCAAGGGCATCCCCAGGTTGTGGCCCCCAGGCTCTCCACACCAGGGGGTTACACGGATTAGAAGACTTCCGCTTGGGAATGGTGATGAGGCCGGAAAACAGCAAATCAAGGTAGCTGGACTGGCTGAGGTCAGGGCAGGCGGTAGGGAAGGCAAGGTCAGGTAAAAGGCTGAGGTCAGGGCAGGCTAGCTGGCAGAGAGGCAGGAAGTGCACTAAGGATCCAGCAACCTGAATCTGGACCTGGAGAGGTTTAAAAAGGCCCACAAGCCAATGGCAAGATAGGACTGAACAATCAGTAGATTGGCTGTGGCATTTACTCCAGAAATCCCCTTCAGCTGTGGACAGCCCCAGTTTTTGTGCAGGGGATGATGAGAATGGTGTAAGATTCACGGCTACAGGGATGCAGGTGATGCTGCAGCATGCTGAGCAGATGATCTGCAGGCGGAGTGGTAACACAGTTCCTCAAACTTGAGATGACTTCAAGTGTTCTCAAAAGTGCGCAAGTACTTTGCACAACTGCTACAGGGAAAATTCTTGCTGTGGATGTTAGACAACTCTTCTGTGGTGGCTTTCATCAATTATTTAAAAAATGCTTCTTAAAGCTTTTATCTGAGCAGTTCGAATACGCTGAATGTGGCTCTGAACAAACTCTGCAGGATCTCCATATTGCTGGTGAATTTGATCTCTTTGCCACCATCAAAAATTCTATCTGAAAAACTTCTCTCTAGGCCCAAGAGGGAACCCTATAAGGTTGGACACTTTGTGGAATATGCAGTCCAGTTTTGGGCACCAGTTCCCAAAAAGAGATTGTGGACCTCAACATCATTACGAAGACAAGAGGGCACTCTTTGCTTCTGGAGGAAAAGAACATTACTTTAAGAAAAAAGCTGGATTCTTTTCTAGAATCAGTAGCAGCGAAAGAAACCAATGCTGACAAAAGACAGGAAAAAAGTTGTCCAATTTAAATCTTTAGTATAGCATATTTCTCAAGGTAGTTTTCCTCCACCAACACTGATAAAATACTATTAAAGAAAGCTCAATACCCAAGACCAAAACTACAGGGGAAGGAAGACTGAAGAAGAAAGACAAGGGGATAAAGCAAATGTTAAAAAAAAAAAAAAATAAAA
>NC_092860.1:69002024-69209828 GCF_032062135.1 Pyxicephalus adspersus
AAAAAAAAAAAAAGGCCTAGACTATGGGCGTTAAATTGACCTATGTAAAAAAATAAGTATCTCAATCCTCCCATGTTCTCTCAAAATTTTCCAACCTAGCATTCAATAATGCAGGAGGATATTCCTTCAAACGGACACTTTGAATGGGTTTATATGTCTTTTATGGAGGGCAGGAGGGGGAAGACTATCTGGGATCTGCTGGTTAAGGATAATTGTCATTAGGGAGGCTAGAGAAGTGAGTGCACATTTAATTTTACTGAATTTCCAAATTTGTTTAAGAATTGCCATAGGAGAGAGCAAATGGTTGGCAAGAAAAAAGGAAGAACTCCATAGCAGGACAGTCAGGAATATCCACCGCTCCTCAATATCTTTTCACACACTAGAGGAGTATAGAGCTAACCAGGCTGGCAGACACCTCAAATGGACAGTGTAGTAGTAGTTTTCTAAATATGGGGCATGCAGGCTGCACAGCTCTCTAGGAGTACACAGTCGTCTTAGCTAACTTGTGCCTTCTGTTGGCCCAAATTAAATTTAGAAAATCCTGCTGAAGTTTTTTTTTTTTTTAATTCGTTTAGGGATTGTACCCGGACTGGAAGGGTTGTAGAGTAAAATGTAGAGTTTTGGTAGAAGCATAATTTTTACAGACGCTATTCTCCAAAAGAGGGATAAAGGATGGGTGTGCTATTTTGCGGAGCGAAACCCTGAACTCCTGTATCAAATTCTTAGCACATAGAAGGTTGCAAGAGGAAGTGACCTGGACCTGCACCTCTGAAGCCTATGTACCTAGGGAAACCCTGCACACTGGGTAGTATTATCTAATGTTACTGAAGGTATAAGGTATAAGAAATCTGCCGTTATTTGAACTAAACATATTCCTTTAAGAAATAAGTAAGCAGAATACTCGCATCCCTTGATCTGATTACCCCTATGCACCTTTGGTAAACTGTAGGAAAATGTTAATTTTGCAGAGTAGGTATCTTATCTATTCTAAAGTGTCTCTTGCAAGAAAGCTATATGATCTTTGTATTTATGCAGTTTCACAACTAATGAGGACCATATTAGTGTGCTACAGTACTGTAGTACTAATGTACTACACAGTGCAAGTAACTATACTTGGACTATATAGAACAGTGCAAGTTTTGTTTAAAATACATAAGGTGGATCACTGAGGACAAGCAGAAGCTGTGTCAGGTTTCAGCCAGTTTCATAATGTGAATATTTGCATATTTAGAAAGGTCCTTGAAATTATTGAAATGTATCCTTCAGGTTACATTTTGGATAATTGGATGATTGCCTTAGTAGAGAAATCCTGTAAGACTGACTGTAAGAGTCTTCAGCTCACTAATAAAAGGGGGGTTAATGCGCACTTTTGGTTGTGGTATAGTGTCTGTGCGATCCAGTGTGTATGAGGAGATTAAGTAGTTCGGAGCCCCTTCTCAGCTGTGAAGTCTGAATGGATGGATAACGGTTCTGTGTAAAAGTGACCTTGTTATTAAGCCATGCCTTAAAATGAGAAAACTGTATTCCCGTCTTTTCTGTTGACCCATGTTTCGAAGCGCCTCCATATACTTGCTTCCTGGCTTCTGAAAGTAATCAGTGTTAATACCTGCTCCTCCCACGGCACACTGTGGTTTTTTGGCAGCGCCTATGTCCTCTGTTAAGATTTTGTGTTTTTTAGCCTCCCAAAACAAAGATGAAATGTTAAAAAAAAAAAAAAAAAAAAAAAAAAAGCCTAAAAAAACTGCTCAACAATGCTTGCTAAAAGCTTTTCAAAAGTTTGCTTTACGTTGTGTCCTTTTTAAAATTGAAAGTTTAAAGCCAGCCAAATACATTCTACAGAAATGGTGTAGTTTTCTTTGTTAAATTCTATTTTTTTTTGTAACAGGAACTTACCTTGGATATCTATGAACCATGTCCCAAGCAACCAAGAGTGTTACAGGATTGTTGTGAGTACACACTGTAGCGTTAATGGTTTATAAATGTCTTGCATATTGTGCTGAGTTAAATATACAGTGTATGTAAATTTTTATTTTCCCAAAGAACACAAAGAAAAAACAATATACTAATAATAATAAAAAAATAAAAAAGACAAGATATAGAAAAATAAACAGTAATTATTAACAGAGCAGAAAACTAGCATAATGTACAAAAGAGAGAACTCTACAGTAAAATGCAAAATACCAAGATAAAAAAAAACATTGGCATCTTCCACATGTCATACTGCAGTGAAACTATATTGGTACAGTGTGTGTGTAAAAAATGTATATACATTTTTTTTTTAAACAGTTGTGTTATAGTGTTTAAAAAAAAAAGGGAATAATGCTCAAAATTAGTACAATGGATTTTATTTCCATACACACAAATGCATTGGGAATACTGCACATTCTATTGCAAATCAAAACATGAATGTATTACATTAGTGTTATTTACTTACAAAAAGTGAAGAATCTGGAATGTTTGGCTTTAAAAAAAATAGCAGTGTCTGCATTCTTCTACAAACTCAAACATTAACTGTATAAACTGAAAAAATGTTTTAAGAGTTTTCTTTCCTTTGAATCATTGAACTAATATTTAGTTGTATATCCACTGTTCCTGACCACTGCTGATTGAATGGAGTTGACCAACTTCTGACACCTGTGAACAGGTATTCCATCCCAGAATGATTGGACTACATTCCACAATTCTTCTGCATTTCTTGGTTTTGCCTCGAACAGCATTTTTGATATTCAGGGGTTGGGTTGGCCACTCTTTAACTTCAATCTTGGTGGTCTCGAACGAAGAGGTTGCTGGTTTACTGGTGTGTTTAAAGTCATTGTCTTGTTGAAACGTCCATTTCAAGCGCATTTGGGTAAGGCCTTCTTTTTAAGAGTAGGTATTCTGCCGAACCAGGAAATTTGGTACTATTTCCACTTTTCCAACATAGAGGTGACCAAACGCATTAAATTAGCATAGTTAGTTGCAAACATAGCCTCATAGGTAGCTGTTAGCTGGATTCCCAGATATGTCAAACTACATGGTTCTCATTGATATGGAAAGCATAGATTGAACAAGCGTTTACCGTTAAGCTAAACACCCTAGAATTGGTGTCTAGCAACTTGTATAAGTTGGTTAATAATATCACAGGATTAGTGATGAATAAAATTACATCATCCACAAAAAAGGATGTTTTGTGGTGGTACCCTGCCAGTTCTATGTCCCAAATGTCAGGACATTCACGAATCAAGATGGCCAGGGGTTCCAGGGGCTAACACGAAAAAGGAGGATAGAGGACATCCATTGGCAATAGTGTGGGCCAAAGCCGCAGTCGTGCAAAAGCTGCTGTAACTATACCCAGGAAACTGTATTAAAGACCTTCCTAATGTCAAGTACAGTAACAGTACCATCGCAGATACCCCACTTTGTGTGATTGCTGTATAGGGTGCATGATGTATCTGACATTACTTCTGGCCTGTCTTTGTGGCATAAAGCTTACTTGGTCTTTACCAATTAAAGATCAAATACCAGAGTTCAGTCATCTTGTCATATTATCCGCCAGCAATTTACCATCCAAGTTCAACAAAGAAATGGGTCTATAGTTAGCCCAGGTGGTATGATCAGTGTTGGGTTTAGGGAGCCTACATATGCTGGCGGTGAGCATATCTGATCCGAAACTGTCCCCCTGTAAAAGGTGTATGAACACACTAGCTAGATATGATGCTAACAAATGGCCAAATTTTTTGTAATTTGCTGCTGAGAAACCACCAGGTACCAGGCGTTTATTAGGCTTCAGGTTACATATAGCTCGTTGCACCTCTTCTGGGGAGATAGCAGCCTCCAAGGTTGTGTGGAGATGTTCAGGCATGGTAGGGAGGGTTATATGTATATTGGCCTGATGACGCAACCTATTTTCCAGTAGGGTGTCTGCTCAGCCTGGTTGTTGAGACGCTCAAATTCCAAGCGTGTATTCTCCAGCTGTTTTTTGAGGGATACTGTTTTTAACCTGGTTAACCAGGGATCTACACTGCATCTCTAATTCAGCTACCTTTGCCATTCTTTTCTCAAGCATTTTGCTTTTTCCTGCAAGATGCTATTTTAATCACTTTACCACTGATGACCATCTTATTGGCATTCCAGAGAGAGCTCGCCCCCCACCTCAGCATTGTGAAATATTCTTGTATGTGTTGCTGCAAGAGGGCGGTCACCTCCAGATCCCCCAAAAAAGAGTCCTTTAAAGACTATCCATTCACCTAGGTCTATAGTATAGAGAGGAAAAGGAGAGTACCATAGCATTATGATTCGACCAGGAAATCAAAGAGATTTTGCAATCCAACACTTGTGGACGTAGAAGAGAAGAAATGAGGACATCTATCCTGGTCCACATGTTCTGTGGATGGGAAAAGTGTGTGTAATTGTGTGTGTGTGTGTGTGTGTGTGTTTTCCAAAGTATGTACTTCTGCCAGCTATCAACAAGGTTATGCCGTTGTAACAGTTTCAAAAAGGGGCCATGGGCAGATAGAAGTACCTGGGAATATGGTTGACTGGGCATTTTTTCTGGGCATTTTTTGTTTGCAGTTCAGTCAATATGGGAGCTGCTTGCTGTTAGAAGCATATTAGGAGACTATTGCTACATATACATCACAGAATTACATAGTTACATAGTAGGTTAGGTTGAAAAAAGGCACAAGTCCATCAAGTTCAACCACTAGGGAAATAAACATATCCCAGATATAAAACCCTATAAGACATAGTTGGTCCAGAGGAAGGCAAAAAAACCCTAGTACAAATTTGCTTCAACGGGAAAAAAATTCCTTCCCGATTCCATGAGGATGTTCCCTGGATCAACAGTCACTGATATTTTTACTTTAAAGCCGTAATACCCAGTTATATTCTGTGCTTCTAGAAAAACATCCAGCTTTTTATTAATGCAATAAATAGTAGTTGCTGAAACTACTTCCTGAGGGAGCCTATTCCACATTTTCACAGACCTTACAGTGAAGAATCCCTTCCTTATCCGGAGCTTAAACCTCTTTTCCTCCAGACGCAAAGAGTGCCCTCTTGTTCTTTGTAATGATCTCAAATTGAATAATGGGGAAGAGAGTTCTCTATATGGACCGTTTATATATTTATACGGGGTGATCATATCCCCCCTTAAATGTCTCTTCTCAATGGAGAATAGATTCAGTTCAGCTAATCTCTCCTCATAGCTGAGGTCCTCCATTCCTTTTATTAATTTAGTTGCCCTTCTCTGCACTCTCCCCAATTCCACCACGTCCTTTTTGTGAACGGGTGCCCAAAACTGGACTGCATATTCCAGATGTGGTCTGACCAATGCTTTGTACAGGGGCAGGATTATGTCTCCATCTCTGCAGTCTATTCCTCTTTTAATACAAGAAAGTACTTTGCTAGCTTTCGATAATACAGCTTGGCATTGCATGCTGTTATTAAGTCTATGATCTACCAGAATCCCCAGATCCTTTTCCATTTCTGACTCCCCCAAATGTATTACCTCTAGACAGTATGAAGCATGCATGTTGTTAGCTCCCAAGTGCATAATTTTACATTTATCTATATTAAATGTAATTTGCCACTTGGCTGCCCAATCAAACAGTACATCCAAGTCTGCTTGTAGATTATAGACATCCTGTATGGACGTAATTCCATTACATAGTTTGGTGTCATCTGCAAACACGAAATGGTACTTTTAATCCCAAACTCTATATCATTTATGAAGATGTTAAACAGTAAAGGTCCCAACACTGAACCCAGGGGTACACCACTAATAACCTTAGTCCATCCAGAGTATGAATCATTAATTACAACTCTTTGTATGCGATCTTTAAGCCAGTTCTCTACCCATTTACGGATTGACTTTTCTAAACCTATCGACCCTAACTTTCATATTAACCGTTTGTGGGGTACAGTGTCAAATGCTTTAGCAAAGTCCAAGTACACTATATCAACTGCTATTCCACTGTCTACCTGTTTACTTACTTCCTCATAAAAAGAGAGTAAATTATTTGACAACTTCTGACTTTCTTGAATCCATGCTGACTATCACTTATAATATTATTTTCTAGCAGAAACATCTCTATGAGGCTCTTTATCAAACTCCCTAAGACCTTTCTAACTATGGACGTTAAAAAAACGGCTCTGTAGTTACCTGATAATGACTTTGCTCCCTTTTTGAAGATAGCAACCACATTGGCCCTACGCCAATCCATCGGTACCTTGCCAGTGACTAAAGAGTTTCTAAAAATTAGAATTAATGGCTTTGAAATAACTGAGCTCAGCTCTTTGAGGACACGTGGATGTAATCCATCAGGTCCTGGTGCTTTGTCAACCTTAATTTTTCCTAGGTGTTTCTCAATCATATCAATTCTGAGCCATTGTGACTCATTTAAGGCAGTGACATTGCTATTATGAATTTGCACTTGAGCTCTGCCATTTTCCTTCATGTACACAGAGCTAAAAAAAGTGTTTAGTAAATCTGCCTTGTCTTTATCCCCAGTTATAAACCTATCAACATCCTTTAAGGGGCCTTCATGCTCAGATCTGAACTTTTTGTTCAGATTAATATTTTAATATTTTTGAAAAAATTTGGGGGGTTTCCCTTACTTTCCTTTGCGATCAGTCTTTCAATTGTACAATTTGCACATTTTATCTACTTTTTACATTTTTTGTTATTTTTTTTATAGGTTTCAAATGATGAAGGTGATCCTTCATTTTTATATTTTTTAAATGCCCTTTTCTTGTTCCTTATGGCATTTTTAACATCAGCTGTAAGCCACATAGGTTTTAATTTTAGCCTCTTAAACTTATTACCCATTGGAATATGTTTTTCAGCTTGCTTTTGTAGAACAGACTTGAAACATTCCCATTTCTGTTCTGTGTTCTTTGAGGACAATATTGTCTCCCAGTCCAAGTCACAGAGAGCCGCCCTTAATAAAGGAAAATTTGCTGTCTTAAAATTAAATGTTTTTGCTTCCTGTTTACAGCTTACATTAAATAAAAATCATATTTTGGTCACTGCTACCCAGATTCTCTTTTATTTGCACATTTGTTATAGTCCAACAGAGTATCATTTCTTTTCTGTCTGTGCTAGTAGTTGATTTTCTATTTCTTCCTTAGCACAGGGGGGCCTATAGCAGACTCCAATCATTAATTGTGTGTTATTTAACTCCACCCTTAATGCCTCAACCTCATCACTTGTTCCCTCTGCAATTTCTTTTTTCACATTCACTTTCAGATCACTTCTCACATACAGACAGACACCACTACCCGTTTGACTCTGTCTTTACAAAAGAAAGTATACCCAGGAATATTGACAGCCCAGTCATGTGAAGAACAAAGCCAGGATTCAGCAATGCCAACTAAGTCATAATTCTCTTCACTCATTAAGGCTTCCAACTCCCCTATCTTGTTTGCTAGCCTTCTAGCATTGGTGAACAGGCTCTTTAAACCATTGCTGCATTTACCATCCTTGTTTGCCAAATCATTTTGTTTTTCAGTACAACTAGTACTGCACAATCCAAAGTTTGTTTGTGACATGGGAAGCTCCTTACAATTATCAATAATCCTCCCCCCAACTATCCCCAATCCCACCCTCCACTAGTGTCTGACCCCTGACTAACGTTTCTGCCACCCTATTTGACTGTCCCACCCCCTCTGTCCTAGTTTAAATATCTCGCCACCATTCCTCCAAATCTTTCCCCTAGCACAGCAGACCCACTTTCATTTAGGTGCAAACCAACTCTGGCATACAGGTTGTACCCCAATGAAAAGTCAGCTTAGTGCTCTATGAACCCTTCCCTTCTACACCAGGACTTAAGCCATGCCATGTTTAGCTGCCTAAGCTCGTTCTGCCTTTCCTGTGTTGTGCATGGCACAGGCAATATGCCAGAGAATATAGCCTTGAAGGTCCTTGTATTCAACTTGAAACCAAGTTCCCTAAGCTGTTTTTTAAGGATCCTCCATCTCACATTTATATTGTCATTGGTTCCAACATGGACCAAGACAGCTGGGTCCTGTCCAGCCCCTCCCAGTAGTTTGTCCACTCGGTCCACCACATGCCGAATCCAGGCACCAGGGAGACAGCAAACCATTCGGTTGAAGGGATCCGGGCGACAAACTATTCGATTAGTCCTCCTGATGATGGAATCCCCTATGACAGCCAATTGTCTTTTCCTTCCTGCATGTCCCTCCCCACCACTACTAGATGTGCTGCTCTCCCACCTGTTAGGGGTAGCAGTAACATCTAGAGTTGGCACCACTGGGTCTGCCACCTGCACATCTTCACATAACTTTGCAAACATGTTGGGGTGCCCAAACCCAGGGCTGGCCATCCTTTTCCGGTGAGTTGTCTCACCAAAATCAGATAGCAACCCTCCAGGTCTTTAATTTCCCTTTCACATGTGAATGGGAGAGTTTGCTTGAAACAAATCATAATACCCTTTGTTTAGTGGGGCTGTTGGTCATATAAATACTGAACACTGATTACTGAAAAATTTTGCATGCGAGGAGGCTGAAAAATGTGTTTCCTGAAGACAAATATTATCCGCTCGTTGTGAGTGAAGGCTCCAAACGCCTTGACTCTTTTAGCAGGGGAGTTCAGCCCCTGCACATTCAAACTCAATATTATAAGCTGCATTATATAGTAACACAGTAAACCCTGTAGTAAGGATGTAGCTCACTGGCAGTCAATGAAGGTCGTGGTCTTCTGGGAAGGGGGTGATGGTTGGAAGGGGGGTATACGGGATGGGACTAAGGGTTGGGTATACACAAGAACCCAAGGAGGGACACACACATTAAGAATATGTGCAATTAAACCTTGGATAACACCGAACAATCATCATTCTGATGGAACAAAATAATCCATCCTTCCTAAAAGAGTAGCCTAGAGGCGTTTAATGAGTGCGAAGTGACCGCCACTCAAGAAAGGCCAAGCTAATGGGGACATAGAATGGGCAGCACGGTGGCTAGGAACCGAGGCATGGGCAAGTCCAGGTTCAGTGATCCTTTACGATTGGGTTGCACGATTAGGAGCGGGAATGATCTTGTGGTGGTAGCATGGTATTCCGTTGAGCTGGTGAACAGTGAGCAGCTGTATGGAACCGAGGTAGGTTAAGCAAGGTAAAGCCCAGATAATGGAATCCTTTCTCTGCCTCCTGAGTTGTAGCAATGATATAGGTGATTTCCTTGTCCAGAAATGACAACCCCCATCTGTACTTGATGTGTTGCTGTTGCAGTACCTACAACCAGGGTTTCAGTGGCCATCGCTTTTGAATAGTAGAAGAAGCCAGATCCACAAAGATTCGGTAGTTGTGGCCTTGGAAGCTGAGGGGATCTTTCTCACGTGATGCACGCATCAGGCGTTCTTTGGTTTGATAGTAGTTGAAGGCAATCACGATATCATGTGGTTGGTGTTTGGTGAGGGCTCTATAGATGCGATTGAACGCCAACCTTTTGATCGTAATCTCGGCTGCAAGTTCTTGTAGTAATGCCCTGACCAGAGATGTGAGGTCAACAATTGATTCCGGGAGTTTGTAAAAAAGGGCCTGTATCTGTGACATCAAGCCATCCATGTTATCCAATATCTTGGGAAAAGATATTCTCCTGCTATTCTCTCCTGCTTGGAAGCCTGCTTCTTCTGAGGCTGGGAGTGGATGCCTATCACTTCTAGATGACTGTGGGGAACTATGTGTAGCTGGATGGACGGTGCTGCTCTGTGCTTGCAGTGGTATAGGGCATCTTCTCTCTCGGGTGGCACAGAGCTCACTTTTTTAACTGGCTTCTTGCCAATAGCTTGGTTTTACATGGGCATCTTCTATTTGTAACAGTACTCACAAGTAACTTTTAGACCTTCTTTTATTTTCTTAGAGCTGGGTATTGGCTGAGTCTTTGCCATTTTGGCTATTCCTCTATCCATTCGAATGGTAGTTTTTGATTTTTTTTTTTCCATATCTTTCAGGTTTTGATTGTGTTTTATTTTTCATTTTGAGATCATTTTAGCTGAACAGCCTATCATTTTCTGCACTTCTTTATATGTTCTACCCTCTCCAATCAACTTTTTAATCAAAGTACACTGTTGTTCTGAACAACGACTCATTTTAGAGGGAAATGTTCTATAACCAGCAAGTACAATATTTGCTGCCTTCCTTCCTTAAATAAGGACTGTAATTGACACTTGTGTTTTCACAGAATGAATTACCTCACTAACTGAACTCCTAACAGCGTGTAAGGAAATAGAAATAAAAGCCATCATAAGAATTTTAGACAATTTAATAAATGTATTAATGTAAATGTGATATTTCACTTTTTAATCAAAGTACACTGTTCAGACTTTTTGCAATGTCACTCGAAATTTATCTCAGGTGCCTCTAATTTCTCTTGATGGCTGCTAAGATGTTTCTTTATCATGATTAGAGACCATCTGTGATTAATTAAATTTATTGGCCATGATTTAGAAAGGTACATAACTTTTTATAGAAGGCCTCATAGTTGACAGTGCATACCAGGAAATGACTGCACAGTTCTGTGGAAGTTGAAAAAAAAACTGCACTGAAGGTTTTCCTAGAGCACAGTGGTTTCCATAATTCTCAAATAGAAAAAATTTGGCACAACCAGAACCCTTCTTAGAGCTTGTCACCTGGCTAAACTGAGCAATCAAGAGAGAAAGGTCTTAGAGAGGTGACAGAACCCGATGATAACTTTTGTAGAGATGTGAACTAATTTCCGGAAGGATAACTATACCTGCAGCACTACACTGACCTGATGAAACCAAGATTAAACTGTTTGGCAATGTATGTCTGGAGGAAACCAGACACCGAACATCACTTGCCCAATACTATCCCAAGAGTAAAGCATGGTGGTGGCTGTGGGTTTGTTTTTTAGCAGCAAGGTCTGGGAGACTGGTCAGGCTTGAGGGAAATGGAAAAACACTACAAAGATTTCGTCACTGAAAACCTGTTCCAGTCCTTAGGACCTCAGACTGGGCTGAAGGTTCACTCTCCTACATGACAATGACCCAAAGCACATCAAAGACATCACGGGAGTGGCTTAGGGTCAACTCTGTAAATGTCCTAGAGTAGCCCAGCCAGTACTCTGACTTGAACCTTATCAAACATCTCTGGAGAGATTTGAAAATCTGTCTATTGATGTCTATCAAATCTGTCTAAAATCTGTCTATTGATGGTCACAATCCAGCCTGACTGAGCTTGAAAGGATTCGCAAAGAAGAATGGCAGAAAATCACCAATTCTGGTGGGGAATATGTGTGGAATCACACCCAAAAAGACGCAGATGTAACACTGGCCTGCAAAATTGACAAAACAAATTGTAAAATGTAGTATTTCAAGTAAATTAGTGTAAGGTTTTCACACAAAATGCTAGGAAAAAATCTAGAAGAAAATGCTCTGATCACTAGTAAGAATTGATTGTCTGCATTTACAATATTTATTTCTTTCAAATGATGTAAATAGTCTGTTCAGAACAAACATCCAAATAATCCCGTAAATTTGTAAAAATAGAATTCAGATTTTTTGAAAGTGTGGTAGAAAAGTGTTTCTACCCATGCAAAATGTTGTTTTTGCAGTCCTTCAAAACTTTTCTTGAAAGTTTTCTCCTTTTTATTTTTTATTTTTTTCTCATTGTATCCTCAGCAATGGTAAGCACTTATGTTAACAATCCTGATGGAACTGCTCACCGTGCTCCTTGCTTACTGAATACTCCCTCTTTCAGCTTTTGCCTTTGAAAATGCTGTTAACGTGTTTTTCTGATTTTTGAAACTTTCTCCTTCTCTTGATAGAGCCTTTACAAACTGCTCCATGATCCCATGTTTGATGTGGGGTTAAGGCAGAAATACCTTCTTTGGGTTCATGAGATGTGCCCAGTGATGGCTTTGTCTTGAATGTCCCACACACATAGGAAACAGGGATATTTGGTGTATCCTCCTTGCTGTCTCAAAAGCATGCATAGGGCTTTTAAATCTCTGTGTATAGTACACCCATGGTCTATGTATTTTAACATTGACAGAACCAAGCTAAAGTTTTTGTACCCTTTTAAGTGTACTTAATGACCAGTGGGAATAGAGACAAACTTTTTGTCATTGTGAAGAATTACACTATCATTAGGCTTTGTTTTAAGGAGTCAATGAACAATCTTTATTCCTTCCTTACAAATTGATCACCCCGGGTTCATTCATCTAGTGCACCAGTTCACCATCTTGAGAAAAATATGGAACAAAAATCTTCCACTCTGTTCCTCTACCATAAAAATTATGAACCTGGTGTCAAAAATGTTTTTTCTTTCAGCCTTGAGCCTAACCACTCAGCAGACTCCTAAGAAAGATTTCAATCCCTGACAAGATCAGTTAGTTCAGGCTGTGTGAAAAGTTAAGGCTTGTTGGTATCAGCATTTAACTCTTCACCAGAATAGCTGTCTTTGTGATTAGTGTCATCACGAATCAAGACATCCTCTAAGGCAGTGGTCCCTAACTGCCGGGCCACTGACTACTACTGATCCATGAGTCATTTGCTCCTGGGCCGCACAGCATCTAAAGAAATCGGGCGAACCTCCCCTAGCAGCAGCCTGGACACCAACAGCCAGGCTATTTCATCAGAAGGGGCAATCCCCTGCACAGGCACCACTTTTTAGTGGCTTCTTCAGATGTCTGTGCTGCTGCAAGGGGCTTTGTCTCTCTCCTGCTGCAATAATACCTTGACAGCATGTACTCCCCCCTCCTTCTCAATTAACTTTTTCAACTAAAAGGGACATAAAAACTTTGCAAATAGACTGGAGGGGGCCCTGAAAAAGTATTTTTTTTTATTATCAGAGTCTAAAAAACTTTATTTAAAAATTACGCTTGTCTCGGTCATGTTACGTGATGTACAACAATTAAGCCCACAAGCCAGCAAAAATGAGTAACAAACAAACATCTTTAGAGAGCTTCTTTGGAAAGGGCAAAATGCCCAATGAGGAGACAGGAAAAGAAGAGCCTACGACTTCTATGAAAAAGAAAGCTGCATTTAAAAGACAATATCAGGAGTCCTACTTAAAATATGGGTTTATCACTACAGGTGATTTTCACACACCATGCCTGCTCTGCATAATATATGATGACAGGCTAGCAAATGAGGCTATGAAGCTTTCAAAACTGCTTTGGCACATTGAGGTGTATTGCCAGGTGTTGGCGACTGACAACACTGTATCTGGTTTATCTGCACCAGATACCTATCCCGTGATCTGTGTTACATGCATTTGCAGAGAGAGACAGCAAAAGCTAAGCTAACAAGAAAATTTATTGCAGCACACATCACATATATTACACACAATGTTCCCATATGATTATTATGCAGAATAAAACCACTATGAAAAATACATAAGAGCAATATTCACTGTTGCTGTTTCACACAATGCCCCTATGGGCCCTCTTCCTGTATTATACAAGATACAAGATAATCATCAACCATACAAATAAGGTGACATGAATCAATACAATATCTTACAGTTGCAGTTTCACTCCATGCCCCTTTGGGCCAACACCTTGTATTTAATTCAACAATACCATAACCAGATACAGACTAACCATCAAACATACAAATAGGACACAAGTAACATACACATCTACATCACCAGGTGCATCATCCAGTAACACTTGGGTCTGATAGAGACCGCTTTATCAGTCGGGATAACCAGAGGGATCATCGGAGCAGGATTCCTGGTCAAGCTGTCTGTTACCAAGTGTGGTCTAATTTGACCTCCATTTACCCTCTCCCTTTTATGCAGACAAAATTGCATGCGGGGAGAAACTACTCTGGACGGCTCCTGACAAATGGTCAGATTGTTATCAGCCAATATCCAGGGGAATGATTAGACACTTTGTGCCCCCTGAGGTTCTTTTGCAGCTATCCAATATAACTGCGCCACAATCTTGTCACCTGTCTTATCAAGGGCGTCAGCCTTTATTAAACACATCAAACATTTAATATTAATCTTTAGAATTACTAATATCTATTTTATACATGTAAAATTGGCTAAAGCTGCGTACACACTTGCAATTTTTGTCGTTGGAAAGGATCTTTCACGATCCTTTCCAACGACAAGGGGCTGCAAGATGCATGAACGATGCTGTACATACAGCACCGTTCATGCTCTATGGAGAGGGGAGGGGGAGAGCGACGGAGCGGCACCCTGCTGCGTGCTCTCCCCCTTCCCTTTCATTACGATCGGCTGTCGTCCATCGTCCGTGGATCCGGCAGGTCGGTCGTCCGGACGATGGACGACACCGACTGTACACACGGCAGATTTTCGCCCGATAATTGGCCGATGCCGATTATCGGGCGATAAAAATCTGCCGTGTGTACGTAGCTTTAGTGTACATGTTGTAGCTATAGACATGTGACCTTTTAAACCACCCTTTAAATCACACATCTCTACCCTGTAGCACCTCACCCCTCCCTTCTGACTCTTCCTTGGTATTTCTGACAGAACCCAACTGTCGGTGACAACCTTGCTAGATGAAGTCACCATAAGAATGAGATTAACAAGTTTTACTTAGCTTGCAACAAGCTTGCATCAGCCTGCTGTAACATTTTGTATTACATTTTAGGATTGTTTGA
Source organism: Pyxicephalus adspersus (assembly GCF_032062135.1). Classification (NCBI taxonomy): domain Eukaryota; kingdom Metazoa; phylum Chordata; class Amphibia; order Anura; family Pyxicephalidae; genus Pyxicephalus; species Pyxicephalus adspersus. The sequence goes on from NC_092860.1 coordinate 69,016,618, forward strand.
AATGTCCATTAATCACTCTTTATACACACAATCACTCATGGTCCAGCCATGTCACATTTGTATTACATGAGGTCAAGCAACCTGGATTAAAAGACAAACCATTGGAGTTTTTTGAAAGAAGAAAACGTGAACAACAAGGACAGAACCAACTACTGATGGCTACTACATCAATAAATGCGAGTGCGCTGAGAGCATCATACCTAGTGGCTAACCGCATTGCTAAGACCAAGAAACCTTTTACTATCGGTGAGAAATTGATCCTGCCTGCCACTAAGGACATTTGTTCAAACTTCTAGGAGAGGCTGCAGGTAAACAGATTCCTCTTCTGGCTATACACTGCCGCTAGGCAAATTGAGGATATAACAGAGGACATGGAGACGCAGTTGCTGAAGAGGATTAACAAGTCACTGGTACGCAATTCAGGTAGATGTGTCTACTGATATTGACAACATGGCAAAACTACTTGTTTTTGTGCAATATATATATTTATATATATCAGGAGGATGTGCATGAGGACATGTTATGTGCACTGTTGCTGCCAAGCAACATTACAGGAGCAGAACTATTCAAATTTTGAACGATTACTAATCAGGAAAACTGATTTCTGGTTTAATTGTTTGAGTTAGGGAGGTTAAACCTGAATGTGAGTCTACACTGTCATTCACAGGAAAATACTTGCTAGCTGAAAAATGCAACCTGAACTTAACAGCGTATTGAACAGTGTTATTAAGGTTATTACCTACTTCAAAGGAAATGCCCCAAACTCCTGTCTGAGCAGTTTTGTGAGGAGATGGACGCACAACACAAATGCCTTCTTTTACACACAGACGTAAGATAGCAATCCAAAGGGAAATCATTGGCCAAAGTTTTTGCGTTACGGGAGCTGATGCAGAGATTTCTTCCAGAAAAAAAGCCACAGCTAGGAGCACATTTCAGTGACGCAGAACGGATCACAAAACCCGCTTGTGCAACATTATCAATATGCTTAATGAACTCAATTTGTCACTTCAGGCAAAAATGACAACTGTCTTCAAGTTGGCAGGTAAAGCGGCTGCATTTATAGTCAAACTAGAATTGTGGAGAGGCCGAACAGAAGGATATTTGACATGATTCAAACATTAGCAGGTGCTTTGGAAGAAACTGAGCCTGATTTAAAATTCTCTAAGCTTGTGCACAATAACTGGTCTCTGCTTTTAAAAGAGTTTGAGTGGTACATCCCAACCTGAACTTCCAAAGAATGGATCCACGGCCCATTTGTGAACAAAGGGGAACTGCTACTGCAATTGCTGGAGATTGCAAATGACAGTGACCTTAAAAGTATGTTTTAGACAACAACTCTGGATTAAGTCCATGGCACAAAAAAAGTTTGCGGACCATTGCTCTAAGGAATTTGATGGTGTTGGCACAGGAATACCAGGGCCACGAGGAACAACAAGCATAGCAGTTGGGGAATTTGAATGCAAAATTAGTGTTTTTTAAAAAAAAGACGTCATCAGTGGGATTTCAAGGCTCTCTGTAGACCATAGGCAGCCCATTTTTTACAAAATTGTGTAAAATTCTGTTTTCTCCTTGTGATTGTGGGGTACAGAGTGTGGGTTAATGAGAAACAAGGAAAGAAAAAAAACTGATTTAAATTTTTTTAGCATTACGCTGCTTCAACACCCACATGTATACACATACACACACTCACACACATATACATATATACACACATACATATAATCTCCTTTTTTTTATCCTAGGCATCCTGTTGGCAGTTTTTTGGTCACTGTTAAACAAGAGAAAACTGAAGTGCCCAGAACAAGTAGTGAGAAAAACTCAGTGGTTGAAGAAGAGGTAAAGTATAACAGCTTTTGTTGGATCGTAGAAACATTGGGCCTGATTTATCAAAAACTCTCAAGGACTGGAGACAATAGACTATCATGGGAGAACCTGGTGATTCTGCAAACCTGGAATGGATCTGGTCCAGGATTTAAAATGTTTACCAACAAATAGTAAATTATTTTTAGAAAATAATTCCAGCTTAATCACCCAGGTTTACCTGTGATCGTCATCCGTCTTGAAGAGCTTTAATAAGTCTATTGGCACCTTTCTCCACTTCTGATAGGATTGATACCCATTGCTTTAGGGTATGAGTGAGTATGCAAATTCTGCAGTGTTTCTCTTAACATTTTACCCCCTGTTGTTTCCCTTCTGGTTAGGTACATAACCAGAATGAACAAAACTATTTTGTGAATATGTTTTTCTGTATATAGACTGTGAAGAGCTGTAGAATCTGCTACTTAGTAGGAAAAAAACAGAAGTAAAATTATCCTATTCTTCAAGTCAAATGTACTTATTCAATTTATCAAAATAAGTTTTTTAATGCCCAAGCAGGTAAAAAAAAAAAACAAAAAACAAAAAAAACTTACAGAACATGAAACCATTTATTTAGTGCCATTTACCTATTTCCCACTATATTGTTCCCCAGTGCCTGTTCAATGAGATACTTTCCTCTTTTATGTTTAAAGGGCTTCTGAATTTTTTGGGGATTTTATCTCCTGCAAAGATAAAATACATTTCAACGGGGGAATTCTAATTTTTTTTTTTTTTTTTTTTGCACAATGATACAACAATACAGAATATAAAAAATATAGTTCAGTTCAAACTGACCTATTGCACATCACAATACATACCTTGTGTACATGCACCTTCAGAGGCTTTCTTATAACGTCCCAAAAAAAAAAAAAAAAAAAATGTTTAAATTGTAGGAATGTGGAAGGTATTTTCTGATTAAAGATTTCAACAGGTATCTAATAATTTTGACAAAAAACTTATGAGTGGCGTTCAGGATTCATGTGTATTAGGAGGATTTTGCATACATACGAGGAGGTGCTGAGAAGGTCCTGGCTTTGACCAAAATAAAAGGGAGCCAGAGTTATGAAATAACACATTTATTCAACATATTCCCCCTTGGGACTTTTTGCACAAAGAGAAAAATTTACCGATCTCACGCATTCGCAGTGAGATCTGCCAAATTTTCTTTTTCATCCTACTTTACCCAAACTTGCGCCTGGGTCGGGTGATGTAGGATGAAGAACCCGGAAGAGAAGACGAAGATGGCGGCGCCCGGAGGATGGCGCGGACCAGATGCCGGACACCCCAGGAGTGATCGGATTGCCCTGCTGGATTGAAGGTAAGTGTGTTTTTCTTTTGTTTTTTGTGTTTAGAGTCAAGTTCCTCTTTAATGTCTTGTAGAAATTTTCCATTGGCAAGGTATCTTACCGTATTAGAAAAGAGCCAAATCCCTGTATGGTGCAAAAGAAATTCCGGACACAAAGCTGGATTTTTGAGGTATTTACAACAATGGAACCTTCTGAATTTTGGAATTTTCTAAAAACACAGATTCATACAAAACATATTGTAAAATCAGGTTTAAGAGAGGCCCCTAGGGCTACTTGACAAAATTTTACTACCACCAGAAACATTTTACATTTTTCTAACAAGCCTAGAAACGGGTAAGTAGGAATCACTGAATGCATTTCAAACTCGTCTGCTTCCTCAGGAGTGTTGCATCGAAAAGTTAGGTAGTATGATGATATTGGTGGTGTACATCTAAAAAAGAATATTCTATATATATATTGTCAGAAAACACATATAAAATGGCCAAAAGAGAAACAAACATACAAATTGCAATTACACATAATGATATTAGTAGCTAACATCACTCTGGGCCGAGGGAAGAACAAATCCATTTATGCACCCAAAAGGGTATTTGAAATAAGTAATAAGCAATCGGCCATCCTTGTATAGCCTGCACATATATACCAAGTTCAGGTTGCTCGTAAATCACAAAGACAATTCATTGTATGTTTGTAAAGAAATTTCATAAACCCATTTTTAAGGATCTTTTTTCCAAAAAGGAGTAAAAAATTTACAACATCAAAAACTTGAATACAAAAATCAAAATACATAAAAGGTGATATAGAGTACTTCAACAGAAAAGCCAAACTTACTTTTTGTGATAGCAGTTAAATAGATGATTGGGATGTGTTAAATGTTGTCTGGAGGATGGCTGGAAACATTTCTGGTTGTAGTAGTATTTTGTCCTGTGGCCCTAGAAGCCCCTTTTTAAACCTGATTTTACAATATGTTTTGTTTGTGGTTATAATTTCAATAATTTGAAAATTACAAAAAAATCTGTTTTTACAGAACTCAATTGTTATAAGTACCTGAAAAATCCTGCTTCGTGTCTTTTGGAATTTCTTTTGTTCCATACAGGGATTTGGCTCTTTTCTAATATGTGTATTCTGGCATGTGGTACCTATGAATTGATGAAAGGGGTTTATTCATATTTTTATTAAGGTATCCTAACTTGGCGATCAACCTCTGTTCAGCTGGTATAGACTTTGTCATGCAAGTATCTTGTTTCTGGAGTAATGGTCCTACAGCTGTGGTTTTTAAAAGCACAGATCCAACGTTCGCCGATAATTTTTATAGTTCTCTGGGGATGTCAAGCACAGTTCACATAGAAGATTCTCATGGGAAATGGTGTCTCGGTCCATCAACCAATCTTAACACTACATTCTGCGTTTCTTCACAACTTGTCCTTTCACATCTCGTTCATCTTGTTCTTCGTTTAGTACATACACCATAGCAATATCTGCTTTATTTTTACGTAAGATCACATGGAAAGGCATATTGCAAGAAGAAGTTAATGAACAGTGTTTAGGACAATCATTTGTTTAGAAAATAACACACGATTGTCCGTGAGCACGTTCTTTTTGTCTCACTCGGAGCCCTCATTTTCTTAACGTCACGCATCTAGTGTCTGTACATTATCAGTCAGTTATTTTTGATAGTATTGTTAAAGCATGTACCGAATTGTGCACTATACAATCGTTCAAAGCAATCATTAATCATTTGTTTTACAACTTTTATTTCACTTGTGTACATAGCTTTAGATCTGTGTAAATATTATTAGGTCTGTCACCTTTTAGTCCATACCAGCAGCCTCACCCCACTCCTGTATCTAGTAACCAGTGCGCAACCCAGAAATTTTTTAAAGCTGGGTGGCAAGCAATCATAGGTGGGTGGTGGCCCCTGGATTGTGACCCAGCTCATCAGTAACCACTCAAAAACAACCAGGTGGGTACTAAAAGGTGCCAGGTTGTGCGTCCAGCAAATATGAGCCTCACCTTTCAAGGATAGTTGATTGAAATGTGCATTCCCACTACAATGATTTTGTCTTTTTTTTTTTCTGTCCCTGGCCTTATATCTCGATCTGGCAATACAGTCCTCTATTTTCCAAAAAATTAGCATGGTAATCGTTTTATTTATCGTTTGACTTACGCGGATCTTATGAAATTATAGCCAGATCTCGCCCAATAATTAAAAAAAGACTCTTCTCTTTCATGTCCTACCATGTACCAAGTTATAAACTAGGTAATTCCTAGAAAGAGGGTTTCCAGAAAAACTGATTTTGTATTTATTTTCTGCATTAGTAACTCTTTTAGAAGGATATTATTGTTTGAGCATTCTAACTGTTTATTATCTCTTTCTTTTTTAAAAAATATAGCCTGTTAAGAAGAGGGGATGGCCAAAAGGAAAGAAACGAAAAAAAGTTCTCCCCAATGGACCAAAAGCTCCAGTGACAGGATATGTGCGCTTTTTAAATGAGCGCAGAGAACAAATTCGGTCACAACATCCTGATCTTCCATTTCCAGAAATCACAAAAATGCTGGGAGCTGAATGGAGTACTTTGCCAGGGCAGGAAAAAAAGGTCTTTAAGCAGATCATAAATGTCTTCTTTGTCTGTAATAAAACATGTATTTCTTGAAAAAGCTTGTTTCTTGTGCTTTGAAAAGTTTAGGAACTGCAGCCACAGTTTTTTTTTTAACATTGACATCGCTGTAATGAGCTAGAGTAAATGTGTTAAATAACTTTACCTTACATAGGAAAAGATTAGTAGTAAGACATTTTCATGTTTAAAAAGTGTTTTTAGTGCCATTCAGAACACTTTTTTGATATTTTCACTACAAATAAAACAAGCATATTGGATGCTCCTATTCCACATAGATTCCAATAAACTAAACAGCCTATATCCAGCCATGACACTGTGACTTGGGTGTTTCTGTGGATTATCCAGTAGTGCATAGCCTATTTTATAGGCTGGTGGGCAACCATTTTTTAGGTTACCTGGAGAGATATATCGACAGGTTTAAATAAAAGTATTTAAATGCATTTACAGCTCCATGTACTCTAGGAAAAGGTACTGGCAGCATGCAGAAAACACTTTTGACAAAAAAAAAAAAGTGTAATCTTGCTTCAATTCTCATTTAAAGAGACAATTAGCACCCTACTCGAACACCAGGGAGGTTAATAATGGCCAAGTCTACCAATTGTTTTCCCATTCTTCCCCCTGCTGTTCTACAATCAAAGTTTACAGCATAGCAGTGCAAAGTGGCAGCAATTAAAATTTTGTCAGATACTTTTACTCCTTTTTTTTCTCTCTTTCAACTGGGAGTGACTCTCTTTAAGACTGCAAATTGATGGGTATTTTAATTGTTAATAATTAAAATGACTTGTTTCAGAGGTACCTGGATGATGCTGAGAGGGACAAGCAGCAGTACATAAAGGACTTAAGAGAATACCAACAGTCTGAAGCTTACAAGGTGTGTTCAGAAAAGATCCAGGAAAAGAAGATAGATAAAGGTAAATGTTTTAAATGTTGTAAAAGTATTGTACCATATATAATTTACTACAATGTTTTCTCACACAATCTTCTCCTAAACTCTCCTTATAAATCTATAAACCTTATTAAGAACTAATCTAACTTCAGTGTAAGTACAAACAAGTCTTTTTGTGCTAGACATTCTATATTTTTTATATTCTTCTGGCTAAAAATATCATAAACATTAACCATTAAAGTAAGTGAACACAACCCTTTATAGTTCAATACAGATCAATCATATACTGTTAAGGCCTAGTACAAGCAGGCCAATTTTCAGTTCCAGTCTGATTTTAAATTTAATAACGTAATTGAGGATAATTTATTAATGTTCTTCAAGACTGGACAAGATAGACTATGGTCAGTGAACCTGGGTGATTTTGCAAACCTAGGGTTCATTTCTAAAAATTATTTGCTAATTCAGGGGTGTCAAACTCAAATACACAGAGGGCCGAAATTAAAAACTTAGACCGAGTCAGGGGCCAAACTTGAAATTTAATGAAAAAATTGAGGAAGTTTTCCTTCTCATTAAATATAAAACATTTTTATATGGAAACAGAGGTATTGCTTAACATTCAATCTGGAACAAGCCCATAATAGAGAAAGACGCTTACAAATTTTAAAAAACTTTATTTAACCCCCCTAGCGGTACTCCTAAGTGTGACTCGGGGTGGATTTTACTTGCAAAAAGCAGTAATCCCGAGTCACACTCGGGATTGCTTTAAACTAAAAAAAAAAAAACACCTTGTTCTGTCGCTTTCTCCCGGCGTCCTGCTGGCCCCCACAGGTCCTGGGGACACGTCCTGCTCCTCCCATCTCCAGCTGCGAAGTGTCGATTCGATTTCCGTAGTTTAACGGTGACGTCGGTACATGCCCCATTGCGTCTGGGACTTAGCGGCGGGAAATTCAAATAATTTTGTATTGGATTCAATACAAAATAGCTCTATCCAAATACAAAGAAATACTCAAATAATATATATATAATTATATTATATATATTATATATGCTACTGTACACTTATATTACGTGTTTATTATTTTTTTTGTGTTTTTTTAAAGTTTATTATTGAATTTAATAAATTTCTTAAATATCAGTGAGTTATGCCTAAGAATTACAGCCTACAATGTAAAATAAATTTCCATGCAAACAAAATGGAACATTTTTTGTATAGAAATTTGCACAGAATTAAAACGCTAGGGGGGTTAAGAAAAAATCTTATGCCTTTTTCTCTATTTGTAGCCTTTTGAGTAAAATTTCAATGGTAACTTGTCCCCAATGTTTGTTATAGCTTTCACCAGTTCCCTAGAATATAATATTTATTTGCTGGAACTTTTTTGGCAGCCACAAGTACGCACTTCATTATGTCACAACTCTTCATTTAACCATTTCCAATCATCCACACCACATACCCTGCATAATGTACCCATACCACCCACACTTCATTCTTTGTTGGTTCTTCCATCCCCTTCCCTTTTTTTGCACCATGTTCTCTGACCCCCTCAAGTCTTTCAAGTCTTCTCTAGTACCTCTGCCCCCACGCTCCACACTGCATTCTTCAGCTGCAGCTGCAACTTTACCATTCAAATTATTCTTCTTTCTGCCATGGCTGACCTTCAAAGTTATGGGGGTCAGAAGTTATAATTAGAGCTGAACTCCAGCCTTACCTTCTTTTTTCCACACTTGAAGATAAACCTCTCCGGTGTTGAAAGTGACTATTATTAATAAACAGAAGACTGTTCAAAAGATGTTAGTGATGCCGAGACAATTCCCGGCATTACTTGCATCTATAATACAGCCGAATGGAAAGCTAGGCATAGGCAGAGAGCTGTCCCATAGACACGAGTGATGCCAAAACTACAATTCCCGGCATTACTTTTGTCTATAGAACAGAACAGGCCGCTGCTCCATAGACTCAAGTAATGCTGGAAATTGTAGTAGCGGCATCACTCGCTGCAATACGTAGTGGCAGGCGGGCGGGCCAGATGCAATTCCTTTTTTAGTGCTCTTTGGGGGGCCAAACAAAAGGACCTTGCCTGAGTTTGACACCCCTGTGCTATTTGGTAAATGTTTTCAATGCTGGACCAGATCTATTCCAGTTTTGCTGGATCAATTAGGTTCACCCATGATAGTCTGTCTTCTCCAGTTGTGGAGAGCTTTGATATATCAGGCCCATTGTATCTGAAGTGAAATCAGCAGTTGACAAATGATAAACCATTACATTTTTGGGTTCCCAATCAGGCACAGAAAAGATTATAGTTTGTTCGTAATTACCAACTAGAAATACACAAGCTAGCTCATGTAAATAAACGAATATTTAAGTCTGATCATAATTTAGATTGCTCTCTCTCTCTCTGGGAAAAACAATTTCAAAGGCCCCTTAAATGTTTATTATGATTTTTACTGACTATTGAGCTCATTCTTTATACCATAAGATTTAATGTTAATATTCATGGCATCACAGGTGCCTAGGCCCAACACAAAATTACTGTGTTTTATAGACGATTGCCCAATATAGTATCCAAACTAATTATAAGATTCATTTTCATAAATTAGAAGCATTGAATATCAATCTTCAAGAATCCCTTGTCCATTCTCTAAAACAAATTTCCACTTTATTAGGCTGTCAAATCCATTCGCTATTTAGGCTTACTCTTTGAAACCAGGTCAGAAAATACTTTCAGCTGAATTTCAACCCGTTTCTTTCTCCTTTGAACACTCATTTTTCAAATTGACGTTCGAGTTCATTTTCTTGGTTTAGTAGTTACAGTATTTCTAAGATGACCGTTATGCTCAAACGTCTTTACTTGCAAACACTCTCAATTGCTCTTCCTAGTGTTTTTTATAAGAATAGTCTGTTCGTAATTTAACACTTCTTTTTGGTTTTGCACCTCCGCCTGCATCTATTGGAAGTTTCTCATTGTTTCCAAATGTGAAGGAGGCCTGAGTCTTCTAGGCCCAAGGTTATATTGGGCTGCAGTACACTTCTCCTAGATGGTTGACTGGGGTAGACATGCTAATCACAAACAATAGGTCTCATTTAATTTACTAGGTGATCCTTGTTTTCATCATTATTTCTTTTAGCTACCAATTGTATTCCTGTGAATACGAGATGGACATATGTGACTAATTAAACTCAAATGTATTTAATTTTTGTCTTTTGAAGGATTTGTTTTATTTTGTAATGTTCTTGGCTACCTTTCCTTTGTGTTCTTTTTGTTTCCTTTTTGTGATGTCATATGTTTTATATTTCAAAATCCACTAAAAATAGAAAACAAAAGGTCTCAATTAAGCACACTTTTCCCCCTGCTACTTTATCCGGTCTTCACTGGACTTTAGAAGCTCTGTATAGAAGCCACAGCGGACACACTACTATTGGTCTGACTTTGTGGCTACTCACTATTTTTCTAAATAAGCCTCATTGCTGTCACGAACCCTCCCCCACAACTCTATTGATCTTTCACCCTGCTTTTGGTGAAGGTCTAACTGATCCAATGTTTTGTCAATGAATACGAGGCCGACGATTCAGGGTTTTAGATCTCATGTCACAAGGGTAATTACATATTGCATCTTATTATGCTCAGTCGGATCTTTATCACCTTTTAGGGCTATGGCCGCAATTGAATAGTTTTCTTTATTCAATACTCCCACCAAGGGCATTCTCTATACCTTTACCAAAATTTCAGAGATTATAACGTGTTGACTGTTCCCTTTCTGCTGCATATGCCATCTTAAATGAGGATTCTTCTAACCAATAGACATTATGTTTTTCCAGCATTGGGAGAAATTATTAGAAATAGAATTTTCTCAAAATGAATGCATTGAATCACTTTTGCACAAAGAAACTTTTGACAATCTCTACCAGGAAGCAAACTATGAATTTATGACATGCTGGTATGGGACGCCTGAGGTCTTGCATAGGATTTACCTGTCAGTATCTGAGGTGTGCTAGAGGTGCCGAATTAAACCTGGGCCCAGTATTCATATTTTTTGTTCATGCTCCAAACTAGGTCTATTTTTGTCACAGATAAAAGAATATTGTGGAGACCTTTGCTAGCTACTGCACCTCATTGCATGCCTTTCAAGTTACCTCATCTGTCTCAGTTTCTGTGCAGGGGATGCCGAGAATGGAATTCATGGCTACAGGGATGTAGGTAATGCTGCAGCATGTTTAGCAGATGATCTGCGGGCGGAGTGGTAACAAGAACTTTGATATGAGTGATATGATTGTGTGAGTTTTTTATTTTGTAGAATTCAGTGGTCATCCCATCCGGCCCAGGAGTTCAAAAAGTGGAAGGGTGCCAAAATTTTTAGCAATGACTGTTATGTGTATGTATGTATGTATGTATGTGTGTGTGTATATGTATATATGTGTGTGTGTGTGTGTGTGTGTATATATATATATATATATATATATATATATATATATATATGTGTAATAACTGCAAGCAACAACAAGCATCCTGCGTTCCAAGCCACTGCTTTAGTATTTCTTCTCACTGTCAATAATGTGACATTGAAAAGTTACCAATTTGAATTGCGGCTGTGACCCCCACCACCACCACCTTTGAGCATGAGGATAGTTGGTGCTGAATTCTGTGTAGAAGGGAAAAAGTAAGCTTTGCTTCCAGAGGAAGAGAATGATAAATATAGAGAATTATAAAAGATACAAAATACGTATTTTAAAACCCTCTGTAAACTAAGTTGACAGCCTGCCACTGCCAGCTCCTCAATGTCCTGTATACAAAGCCCAGCTTTGTCAGATATCTGATGACAGTTGGGCGGCTCCTAAAAAGTAGGTCCTGGGGAGAACATTGATATTGACTGGTGTGGTGCCCTGCGGAGCTACCTGGAGGCTGTAAAACCACTCACATGAGATACAAAACCTCCATGTTTTAAATCACAAAAGTCTCATGAATTAGGTGGTTGGACCAGGGTAGTAAAGCTGGGTGAAAATAGCTAGGCAATGTTTGATGTTCATCTGCTAAGAAGTGCAGTGGGTGCCATCTTATTTATTTTATTTTTTTTAGCTTTTAATGCATATTGGAAAAAACCTAATAGTGTGCAGTAAAATCAGGGAGTGAAACAACAGTGCAGGATGGAAGGTAAAGCAGGAACTTCAACTACAATATGCTGATCGCTGGAAGCCACCTCTCTATGGACCTTGGATATGCATCATTCTTGCTTACACACACACACACACACACACACACACTGTCAGAAGTGGGTCCTCTAGTATGTACTTGTAAGAAAGTATAGTTTTTTGTTTGTTTTTTTTTTTTTTTTTTTTACAGGCCACAAGTAGGTTATCTAGTATGTAATTGTATGTAATAATAGCTTCTTTTTGACCCTATGGTAGCAGTGTTACATTAAATTTTTTTTACTGCTTGCTAATAATATGTAAAATCCTAAATGGAACCAGGTGCACTGTAAAGAAACCGTATCTCCATCCATTTCAATGTCAGGTGTCAAGTGTTTACTTAGAGTAAAAAAACAAAACAAAAAAAAACAAACACATCAGTTAAAATAAAAAGAAATCCTTTCTATTTCAATATACAAATTTATAAATATTAAATTACACTACAAACTATATGTCAAAGATGGTTTTCACTTAAATGGAAAGTGATCTGCTGTGCTAGTGGAAAGATTTATGGGAATGGTGGAGGAATACTAGGACAGAGGTTGATAGGACAGTCAAATAAGGTGACAGAAATGTCTGACAGAGGTCAGTCACCAGTGGAGGGTAGATTCAGGATAGCTGGGGGACAGTTATGAATAAATAAAATAAATTTCACTACTAATTGTACTGAAAAAACTAAAGTATTTGGCAAACACTGCTGGTAAATAAAGAATTTGTTCATGGAGCATGTGATGAGGTTGAGACATTGCCCCTGATTCATCATTGAAATCCGCGATCGCTGGAAGCGCGATAATACGCGCAACCAGCGATCGCGGATTACCGCGGTCCGGGACTCAAGTGCGCGCGTCGTGCGCGAGCTTTTCCGGTTGTTGAATAGCGCGATCGCGCACGATTCCGGATCGCTAATACGAATGCGCGACCGATAATCCGATTTTGCTTGATGAATCAGGGGCATTATGTGTTGAAATGCATATGGGGATGCATAATACACAGGTAATTATTGAAGTCTGCTATAGCCCTCCAGTGCTAAAGAAGAAATAATCAATAACCTGCACAGATTTGGAAAGTGGTAGTGATGAGTGATTTTAACAACCCTGACATTGATTGGGGTACTGGAACTACAGGTACAGCAAAGGCGCTGACATTTACAAATTTAATACAAGATAATTTTAAGGTACAGTTTATAGAAGCCCCAACTAGAAATGATACTCTGCTGGACCTAATTTTTTCTAACTATGCATTAAATTTTAAGAGAGCAAATTTTCCATTATTAGGTGCGGCTCTCCAAGACTTGGACTGGGAGATAATATTGTCCTCAAAGAAATTTTGAAAACAATTACTGAATACAAACAGGAATTGTTGGAAAAGGAGGACTTTTAAGGTGCTGTACAAATGTTTGTTTGAAAGATTAAAAATAAATGTATTTCAAAAATTAAAACCCCAAATACACATAAAAACCTCACAATAAACATGGTTGCAAAATTGTAAATAGTGGCAAAATATTAGTGTTTCACATAGTGACCCTTTGAACATTATTTACCCTTTGAATGTCTCCATTCTCAGACCTTCAGTGTCTCAATCATATCTTTTGTCTGCACATTACCGGACAATTATCCTTGAATCATCATAGTGTTACAGCATGCACGCACACAATCGTAAGCTACACATTCAAAATAATTGTTTGTTTTCCAACGACTTTTATCTGATGCGGGTATATACCCTTACTTTACCTTATTATTGATAAAGCATGTTAAAAAAAACGAAAGTGCTTGCATTTCACTAGTCATTTTACTATGGCCATCATTATACGCAGATTCTGTTTTGATATCAGGTATGTTAGCTATGTATAACAAAAACAATTCTGGTACATATAAGTTTTACGAAACTTAGGAGCCTAATTTTGTCTGTATTTTCCATCCCACAGAGGAAAACCATGTATCACCTGTTAGCACTTTATTGAATGGACACACAAAAAAAGTGAGTTGCTATTGTTAAATAGAATTTTCTACTGTGTATATATGTGTGTGTGTATATGTTTATATATGAATAAAAAATATTATAATAAAACAATGATGTACACATTGGGGTGTTGCATGATATGGGGAAAAAACACTATATCTTGAACATGAAGAACTCCTGAAGGGGTACTATAGATATTTGGTTTGTGTTATACAGTTCAGTTTTGTAAACCAACTTGCTAAAAACTACATACAGCAGCCTGAAATCCACTGATCCACTCACCAAATAATTGTTTGTGTCTTGCTGACCCCTGCTTAGAGTATTTGGTAGCTTACAGCAGAAACCATTATGTTTGTGGAAAAAAACTTGACACTTTAGAGGAAGAGGGAGGTGGAACAGGCCTTATGGTACTGTTGTGCATTGCCTTAATGAATGTTCGGTTAGCTGTTAAATAAGGTTTAGATTTTCTGTATTTGCTGCTATGTTCATGCTCATATTACTTTAATTCATGGTCTGGGGGGACAGGTCTCCTAATATCATGTCCCTCCTCCCCCCTATAATGTAGATTTCTTGCACTGAGAAGGATTGCATGTCATAGTTTACGTATTGTTGTTATTTGTTCATACACTGTGGTTGGTCTTGCTAACGTTTATCTGTGTTGGGGCATCAAGGCCCTGCTGTGTTTACATAGTGCTCAGTTGGTGTGTCAGCAGTGACTTTAATTTCCATAAATGTTAAAGGTTTTAATATACCGGAGGAATAAACTGCTTTTCTAGCTGAACTGCCTAGGTTGAAACCCCACGTGGCATTTGTCCGAAACATACTTTTGTAGGCATAATATACCTACCATGTGGAATAGTAGTTTTCACATGGTATACCACAGCTGCACAGGGGATGCACAGGAAGTAGTGAGTGTTCTAGTTTCCAATAGTTTTATATTGGAAATACATGCTATTTTTTAGCTCAGATGATGGGGGATGCTTGTTTTTTAAGGGTACCTTGAATGGAGTAAGAGTTACCTTAGCTAATGAATACATGCTTAATTCAACTCAACTTCCCTTCTTGAAGGAGGAGCTGTCCCACCTATTAAAATTTAGAGAAGGCATGCTTCTTTTGGGAGTGGATATGAACTTTTCCCCTTAACCAGAGCTTGATGTGACTGGGTCACAGGGGTCCATCTCACTATCCCTAGCCCATAGACATAAAAAGTGCTAATAGTTACCAACTTATGGATGTGTGGCGTCTTTGGAACCCCATGGGAAGGGATTATACCTTCTTCTCCCATACACATTAATCTTATCCTAGGAGTGATTACTTCTTGCTGCAAGATTTTTCATGTTCCATCTGGATATCATATAAGATCATGCCCCAGTGCTCTTACATTTTCAACTAATACACCTAGAGCCTGGCATTGACGTCTTAAAGAATTGTTGCCACAGGATGTGTTTGTGGAGATGGTTGATTCCTTGTAATGGTAACAGGAGTGGGAGAATGCTTGCTAATGCAGATAGAGATAAATGATCCAGGACTTTAAAGGCATTCAATCGAGCTCAGTATACACAATTGATGAGTAAAACATACATTTATCCAAAAATTAGTTAAATTACATAAACTATGGGCTAATCTACCAGTCTCATGGTTTGGTAGCATCAACTTGGTCAAAATTACTATTTTACCTAAAATTCTGTATATGTTGAGGACTCTTCCGGTCCCACCCCATCCCAGAGTCCGGACTGTCTCCTGTCACCTTTGGTTTCAAAAGTTTTTGTAAACAAATTTTTACATAACTAAAATAAAGATACAGTACAATGTGCATATTATTATTCATAGCACAATGCAAAACGTACAAAAATAAAATTTCCAATACAACTTCAAACAAAAATAGGGGAAACAATAACAAAACAAATACATTAAAAGAGGACGGGGGAAAAAGAATAAGTCTAGAAAGATATTGTATAAAGCACAAGTTAAGACATAGTCTATACCTGGAGGGTTGCCACATTAACCGCACATTTTAGAGAGATTACTGCTGCCATGGTTCCCAGATAGCAGAACATTTTTCCTGTGAGTCATTCAGGACACTGGAAAGTTTTTATTTAAGAAAATGTGTTGTCAACGCGTTTTAAAACTTCAAAAAACTTTGGAGAGGTTGGACAGTTTAATTTGCAGGAGGGCTACCCATGGGTCCCTACGCACCTGTTTTGAAAAGTCGGTACTCAGCAAACGAAACACTCCACTCCAGAATCTAATAAGAGAAGGACAGGACCACCAAATGTGGGAGTCTGTACCTCGCTCCTGACAGCCTCAGAAACATAATTGAGATATCGTGGGACAAATATGCTTCATTTTGGATGGTACCATGTACCACCGCATCATAACTGTGAATGCAGATTCCATGGTTAGTACATTTGTCGAGCATTTAGCCATTTTCGCCCAAGTATTGAACCATTCTTCATCTGCTCTAATCACACCTAAATCTCTTTCCCACTGTAACTTGTAAGAATACATCAATGCCTGGGTGACTTCCAATAGTTTAGCATACAATAGAGATATCAGTTGCGGGCATTGAGGCGTTCTAGAACATATATGTTCAAACATAGTCAACTTGACTGGTAAGTCTGTCCCTGAGTATCGAGCCAATGTTTCAATTGCAGATAGCGGAAAATCTCAGTACTCGGGGCTTGATGTGCCGCACAAATCCCCTCCAAGCTGAGAATAGAACGCCTCCCTAGGAGAGAGAAAACTGTTCCTTAATTAGCGTGTTTATACTCCAGAAAAGCCAGACGGTAAACTAGTGTCAAATGCCAGAGAACCAGAGCTTGCTTTAGAGGAATGGTCAAGCTTGGGGTCAATAATTAAATTTGAATCTCCCATCATCAATAGGGTGCTCTGCATGTTTTTCAATTACAGAAAAAAGGTATTTAAAAAAAAACACAATTGGTGGGAGTTGGGAGCGTAGTCATTAATTATGGTGACATTTACATCATACAAGTTACCCTGAAATATTAGGTAGCGTCCGGTAGGGTCTGCCAATTCAAAATTGCAGCGAAAGGGAACAGACCTATGAAAAGCGGTTAACACACCCTTTTCTTTTCAAACAAAGCATGCCTGGAAAATTTGTGGGTAGGATTTATGGAAATATTTAGGACGAGAGGAAACTGAAAACCATATTTCCTGCTGGCCTAAAATGTGGGCCTTCACAGACAAATACTAGTTAAGCGCCTTCCTCCTTTTAGAAGGGGAATTTAAACTCTAGACTGTGTGATAAAATCATGATAATATCCATAAAACACAAAAAGGTGGGGTAAAACAGTAAAGATTAACAAAGAACATAAAAGCAAAACCCATGGAGCCACTGGCACCATAAGTGTACTCATATCTGCCAAGGCAGAAATCGGTCTTGCACATGGACAAGACCTATCGAGGGGAACACCAGACACTCCCGAATGTGTGTGGCAAAGCTGGCATTGGTCGAAAGTACATATTTGTACCTAACCATAAATAGCAGCATTATAACAAGTAGAAGAAAAAAATGCTATCTAGATATTCATCAAAATATCACTAAAAATAGGCACTGAGAAAACATCTTAACTGTTAACTTACTACTGTCTACTGTTGGTAGACCTAACCTAAAAAAAACAGCACATTTGAGCAATTATGGACTCTTAACTGGAGAACGTCCATGTTTAGAGACCTTTTCCCATATTGGAGGCAGGCATTGGGGCCTCTGGGAAGCCGATGGCGACTGCACGGGGGGACCTGATAAGGAGGTGCACAATTGTAGATGTTCAAATAGCTCCTGGGCCTCATCAGGGGTGGAGATGGAGTGCAGACGGTTGCGATATGTCAACTGGAGCTTGAATGGGAACCCCCACCGGTATCTAACATCCAAGCCCTGTAATATCTGAAGAAAAGGCTTAAGGTTTCCTCTTCTGAATCGTCTGCGCCGCTTAATCCACAAAGATTTGGTATGGGTGAGATTAAAACATAAGGTCTTGCTTATTCCATGATGCTTTTAAAACTGCCTCCTTTGTTTTATAAAAGGTAGGTTTGGGAACAATGTCCCTTGGAGGGCCATCTGTTTTCCTGGGACCCAAAGCACGGTGTACTCTATCCATTTCTAGCCTTTCTGGTGGGTAATCTGGAAGTAATTCCTGGAATAGGGCTAGCATAAAGCCAGGTAAATCAACAATAGTTTCTGGGATCCCCCTTATGCGCAAATTAGCTCTGCGATTCCGGTTTTCTAAATCTTCAATGCCAGCATTGCAGCTTGCATATATTTTTGTAGCATAGTTAGATCTTGCTCGTGAATCTATCACAGTAATGGTGTCATCCATTTTCTGCTCTAAAGTGTGGATCCTAGTGCCCAGCTCTCTAATCTCTCTGGTCAGTGTCAAAGATAACTTGCCTGTGGCTTGAGAAAGTTCCGGTTGAAGGAGTTGTTTGAAGTAATGCAGCATCCCTGCAGGCTGGGCCAGGCTGTGCACTAGGTACAGATGCAAGGGAGCCGTCACTGGAAATCTCATCTGTAACGTCCGGCTGAGAAGGAGAGGCAGGCAGCATGTCAGATACAGCCTGCGCGTCCATCCACCTTTTGTCTGGGACCGGACTACGCCGTCTCAGGAGGAAGAATCGCAGCCTAGGTGAGAATAAAGACCAGCTGATCCTGTTTGCTTAAGCGGTTCCACACTCGGGAGTCACGGAGCTCGCTCAAGATGCAGCCATCTTGATTCACGGCTCACGAGCGCCCCCTGTCACCTTTGACCCTTATTATGACAACAACTATTGCTTAGGTCTATCAGAGCAAATCCCCAACATCTCTGGCCTGTGGCTGGGGGGGACACATCATGAAATGGCAGTGTATGCGGACATTCTTATGCATGTTCTTACTAGCCTGATCGTTTGTTTCCCCAACTACGTGAATGTGTTACAGGCCTATGGCATGCTGTCCAATGTTAGGATTGTTATGTCCAGGGGAGGCTGTCAAATACCAGAGCACTCTGATATTAATAGACTTGTCTAAAGTATTGCGACTGAATTTCTTACCCTTCATGGCAAGTTCGCGCTATCCTTGTTTGGATGCATTAATGTAGCCCAAATAAACATCCTGCCCAGAGTGCTGTACTTAATGCAGTCCCTGACTATCCGAATTCCTAGGCTGTATTTCCATAAATTACACTCCGTGCTCTTCCGAGTTATCTGGGTATGGATGGGGGGAGGTGAAATAATGCATGCATGTCAGGGCCCTGTTACTAGATAGATAGATATAGATATTAATAATAATAATAAAAATGATAAATTGTATTTAAAAATGCCAACATAATATGTAGCTGTGTACAATAAATAGGGGTTGAAAATGTCAGACAAATACACACAATGGAACAGGGGGAGGAGAAGACCCAGCCCAAAAGAGCCTACAATCTAAAAGGTCGGGCAAAAAGCAAAATAGAGTACAAATGAGGGGGAGGGGTTGGAATCGTGGTCTTGGTAGTAGGCATGTAGGAGACAGAAGAAGATGGGTGGGCAAGTTTTTTTTAAGTCCAGAAGTTAGGAAGAGAGTGGCAGACAGTGATGGCAACCCTAGTGAAGTCATGTAAGACAAGGTTATGAGTGAGGAAGTCATTAGAAGTTCATTGGAGGAACAAAGAGTGTGGGTAGGGATGTATTTTTGTGTATTTTTATGTAAGTGAGACAAGAGCCATGAATGGGGAGTGAAACTTTTTGAGTGCAGAATTAAAGGTGAATCAAAGACCGCGTGCCTGAGGGGAGTTATGTGCTTGTTTTATAAAGAGTGAGTGTCGGAATCCTTTTCCAGGACAGAACAAAATGAATAGGAGTGTCCTCTTAATACAGATTGTACTGCAAATCTAAGGAGGACACTTGGAAGTTTGTCAAGTGAGGAGGTGTACAGAGAGAAGAGAACCGGTTCAAGCACTGACCCTAGGGAAACATTTTGGAGACAACTGGCAACGTGTGTGGGGCAATTTAGGTACTGTGTTAATTTAAAGGAGCTGGTAATAGGGAGCAGTTTGGCTGAGGAAAGGTGTTTGGGGTTATCCACTGAAACATTAAAGTCACCAAGGATGAGATTGGGCAGATCATGGGAAAGAATGTGTGGGAACCAGGAGGCAAAGTTGTCCAATATTTGTTAGTTTGGGCCAGGGGGTGGTAGACAACAGCAACAATGAGGAGCAGGGGGGAAAAGACGGATAGAATGCAAATTTGGAGGAGCAGCAGAGCATAGAAAACGTACATGAACAGCAGTTGTAGTAGGTATATTAGTGGGACTAGTATACAAAGGTCCAGGTGTAAGGAAAAAAAAACATGGGATTTGTAAACCAAGAAAAAAAACCCCTAAAACCATAAACAGTACTACAGGACAATAATCCCTATATCATTGGATACAACTTCAATATACAATTAGCAATGTGAAGTTGAATGTCCAAACCAGATGGATAGCAGTCGTTATATTATTCGAAAACGAAAAAACAGAACGATAAGTAGTTATTGTGGATTGAAGGAAGGGCTTCCAAATTGTAAAAAAGTTGGAACTGTGTGTTTCAGGGTGTCGGATGGCTTCCCTTTTATGTATAATCATTAACTTGTTTAAATTGTTTATCAACATCTGTATTGTGGGTGGTTGTTCATCTAACTATCTTTGTAGTTTGCATTTCTTTGCTACTGGGAAACACACAATAGTGGTTTCAATGAAAATGGAGAGCCTGTTGATGTTGTTAAAGAATGGAAGAGTGCAGTATGTGGGATCCATTCCCTACAGCACTGTGTGAACCTCTGCATAAATTCAAATATTGTTTCCCAAAATCGCAGTATATATGGACAGGTCCACATTGCATGTTCCAAAGAACCCGACCTTAAACCACATTAAGGGCAGCCCAGGAAATATCGAGACATTGCTGACTGGGTATTTTTAAGATCCAAAGCATTGTAAGCTCTATGAATAATTTTGAAGTGTTTCCCTCCAAATTTTACAAACTACTGTTTTACGTACCGTGGACCAACTATTTCTAGAGCATCCTGGTAGCAAGCAAAAATGCTTCCTATTTCATTATGTGGAACATAGCAGTTATAATCTCTAAAGAAGAGGTACTAAGATATATGTAAATATCTGAAATAGGTAGACGAAAAGATGGGCTACCTAGTGTATGTTTTATGGCTTCTGGTTATTGCATTGATACATTAACACTTAAGTGAGTAAAAGAGGTACTTTTCAGTTGCAGGTAGTACAATTGATGATGTGTCAGCAGTGCATATTTTAAACGTAAAATAGAGAAGGGCAAAAGTTGTCCTCCATCAACTAATAGATGTTCTGGATAGGTGATTCCTCTCCTGGCCCACAGCAAAATACTGTCGAGCCTGTGGAAAACAGGGTGATGTATGAAGAGGGAACGCTGGGAAGCTAGAATGAAAAATAATGAAGGAAAATGTCCTGTTTCCCTTATCCCTTTTCTGGAATAGCTGTATCTTTTCCAAGTCTCTATTAGCCTAATAATCACACAGATTTTAAGTAACGATATTTATTATCAGAGAAAAGAATTACCGAGTAATCAACAATTATTCCAAATAAGCTAAATAATGATCACATAGACAAAGCAAAATGATCCTGCCCCTGGCTGGGCTCTACGAATTTTGGAGTGGCGGAGAGGCAATAAGAGGTATAAGAGCGATTTGTGGCTGTTGTCTCTTCTTATACATCTCCAGGACCCCTGGCCACATTCAGCCACAGCAATGCATCCACCCCTTACTTAGGTATCTTCCCACTTCTGGAAATACACTGCTCACAGGTGCCCGCTGATATTCTCCAGTAGGTGTCACTGTTGCATTGGGGGCAAGTCCTCTGACTCAGCTGACCAGCTACTTCAGGCTCCTTTGGGGGTCATCAGATAGCAGGTATGTTTATAAACCAGGCAGGATGAATGGAGAAGTCTTTGAAGTAGATGCTTCCATGCACAACCCCTATGCTTCACACCTGGTATGGTGTGATCTTCTTGTTTAAGGAGGTGTTGGCTTTCCTTCCAGTTCCTTGGATCCAACCCCCAGCTGGAGTGATCCTGCTCGATTTGTTCCCATTGACATTTCAAAGGCAACCCCCATCAAGGCTCACCAACAGTCATATTTAAACCCATCATCTGAAATGGAATATGCATACGTGCTAATTTTATACAATTCATGTTGTGCACTCCAACAACTCTATATCATTTCCAAATTTCCCTCCAAACAATGAGAGTATCTCTGATTAATAAATTTTGTTTTATGGTCACAGGTATAGTTGAACGTGGAGAATGTAACAGTCCTCTTAGGGACCATGGCTTGACTACTTGAGCTTTCATTTTGGTATAAAATGAAGTGTCATGCCACCAATCCCCTGCATGACGTAATAAACATGCCAGATTGTACATTCTAATATCTGGAACGTTGACTACCATGTTTGCCTTAGGCAGAGGCAAGTTGTGTCTAGCTATACGAGGAGGTTTGCTTTGCTACAGAAAAGAGATAGGTTGTTTCGCATCATTATGATGCAGAAGGAATGGTAGATTTTGTAATGGGTAAACTTATCAAATCAATTAAATTATATCTGCCCATTAAAGAAAGTGGTAGATGTCACCAAGACTTTGGCTCATTCTGTATTTTGGCAATTAAAGAAGCGTAATTGAGATTATACATTTCCGAAGCCTCTTTAGTAACTTTAATACCTAAATAAGCAATAAAAAGGGTTGCTACTTTCAAACCCAACTTCAAGATCCAACTCTTTAATTCTGTGTGGATTTATGGATTTAAAAACAAAATCTCACTTTGCATCCAAAATATGCTGGATCATGGGGCTCCCTATTCTTTTTGGGAATGACTTTCACAAATGCTAAATCACCAAATTACATGGTAGTAGTAAAAATACCAATAAATACCCTTGTTAATGGATTTGACACTTCCTTCACCAGAATTTTGTAGAACTTGGCAGGTAGACCATTCGGTCCTGGTGCTTTAGAATTGGTAGATCGCTTAATTACAGCTGCTACCTCCTCAGAAGTAATTCCGGCATTTAAAAATGTAAGATCATCACTGGTTAACCTTGGAAGAATAATCTTATCCATAAAGCTGCAACCTTCACGTATATTGCACTCATTAGAAGAATACAGATAACGATAATATGTAGCAAATACTGGTGCAATGGCTCTCGGAGATTCCTTCAAAAAACCATTTGAATCTTTAACTGCCTCTATCTGGTTAGGTTGGTGATATCCTCTGACTAAATTGGCCAGGAGTCTGCTAGATTTGGTCCAAAAACGAAAAAATTCCACCTCTCGGTAAGATCAGAACAGAAGATTATATTGTGATAGCCATATTTTTCACTTGTACCTCACTTCACATTTCCTACGGTCTTCAGTAGATAGAGATTCCTTGTATTGCTGATAAGCTGATCGTGTTGCGTCACAAGCTTTGGTATATTCTGTAGGGGTCTTTTTTTTTTTTTTCTTCATTTCATAGAAAAGTAGTGTACAATAATGTTACCTCTTAATACTGTCTTCACCATTTCCCAATACAGCTTGGAATTAGACTTGTGAATGGTATTATGGTGATGGTAGTCGAGCCACCAGTAGCGTAGATATTGTTGGAAGGATTCACTTTTATCCAGCAAAGTAGGGAAATGCCACATAAAATCAGATTCCAGCTGTAGATGACTTGCCACAAATAATGACATCAGTGAATGATCTGAAATTACTCAGAACATTGGTCTTTCATGATAAGGTCTCTGGAAACCAGTATTGAATCAATTCTGGAATTTGTAATATCTGCGGGGAAAATTTGGTTATCTTGATTAGGACCATAAAGAGCCACTATGAACAAAGGGTTTGAGACAAATTGTAGAGTAATAGTAGCCCATCTACCTGAAATGTTGTTGCATGCCTGTTTCTTGTGTAGAAGTATCATGACACCCACTTGGCGTCGAAGTGCACATAAGGTGAAACAACGAGGCTGGTAGATGTGTTTCTTGTAATATTGCTGTATCTGCTTTCAATTTTGTCAAAGTACTTTTGTGCGTTTATGTGGGGAGGCCCTTAACATTCGACGTGATGATTTTCATTCTAGGTGGTTGAAATACAAAGAGTATTGACAACTTAGTTAGAGAATCATGGAAGAAATGCATCAGGCTGTCCCCAATGAGCAGCCTAATGCAACTTCTTGGCATGGTATCCATCTGGGTTAGAGAAGCAGAAATAATGCATCCATGCATCCAAAATATCTTGAGTAAAAAAAGTACAATGGAACAGTAGATACTTGCCACATTTAGTTAGGTTCTGTGAAACTTTACATGGTTTTTGAGTGCTTCATCAAATGTTATCTTTAAACAGAACTTTGTTAGTTTGTTCAACCTGAAAGAAAAGCCCCAATGGATAATCAAAGAGGAGTGGACTCCTATTTGCCCAGCCTGTGATTATATATCGTGTATCTGTGGGAGGTATCTGTGGGTGTTATCTTTAAACACCTTAATGTTACTACTGTTGTACCAGTAAAATGAGACGTTCTGCATATTTTTAGCCACAAAATTGAAATTTTGCGATTTCTGTAGCAACACAAAAATCACCATTTATATCCCCATTTCCAGAGAATAGAAAGTTAAAGTATTTATGTGTATGTATGTAATGCCTGCATTCTAAAATAACTAACAAGGAAAACAAAAATATTTGCTCACAGTGAATGTTGTGAGTATTTAGAAAGTTGTCAGTATTTAGAAATGTATTTGGAAAGTTACAAATTAGCCTATCAATTGACCGTCAAAAATACCATACTATGTAAACTTTGTAGATTAAACTCTGCCTATGTAACAACAAAATATTTCAAAGATCTGGGGAAGAGCAATTTGTCATACTAGTTTTTAGTACAATTCATTTTAGAAAGCAAACCTGTATTGTGTAAAAAAAAACTTTAATGGCACATAAGCTGCCAGATTTCACTGAAAGCTTGCTTTTACCTTTTACAGCGGTCACAGAACTAAAGTTCAGATCAGTAACTATTTGCTGACCACAGGTGATAAGCAATGTTGTTGTACACTTTCAGATGCCATGTATAAATCAACCTAACAAACTTAAATTGAAACCACTTGCAACCTCCTTTTAAATTGTTTTAGGCATTTGAATGAAGAGGAGTTCCCTAAATTGAACTACTCAAAAAGCAATGTATATGTGGCGTTAAAGTATTATATATTTATTCGATACCACACGTCAACAAAAAATTAGTTTTGATAATCATCAGAAACCACAGCAAACGTTTCCAAATCAGTTTTTCGAGCATCTCTGTTTTCAGTTTTAACCTAACACGTACAGTTCCTGAGTTATGAATAGTATTATAGTTAACATTGTACGTGCATATATTTTGTACTAAAATGTAAGCACCATTGAAGTGAATGTTAATACATCTTCATTGTGAAGTAAAATAAAGCACGCTGTGGTAGAGACCTACTGAACAGTGTCAGTTAGGTACCATAGTTTTTTCAGAAATGCTTAGAGTATGATTTTCTTGTGTACTTTTTGTCTGGATTGTCGCAGTCAAGCATCCAGCAGTAGTCGGCCATCATACTTTCATTCCAGAAACCTTGGTAGCGGTGCTCCAATAACTGAATGTTCTGGTGAAAACGTTCTCCTTATTCGTCAGTCACCATACCAAGATTTTCCGGGAAGAATTCTAGATGTGAATGCAAGTAATGTATTTTTAATGGCATGCGACAACCCAGTTTCTGGTATAAATCAAGCAGTTTCCGAACTCCTTCCTTGTATGCAGGAGACTTATGGATGCCCTGAAAATTTTCACACAGCCACTTCAATGCATCCCAAGCTTCTAGCTCAGCTGCTGAGAGAGATTGTTTGAAAACATCATCCTGCAAAACAGACCTGATCTGTGGCCCAAAAATATTCCTTACTTCATTTTTGCAGTGCTTATGTTTGGAAATTTCTGAACAAGATACTGAAAACCCATGAAGTTTCATTTACCCATGGCCTTTACAAGGTACTTCATCAAGCCTAACTTGATATGGAGAGGTGGCAGAAATATTTTATGCGGATCAACCAGAGGCAGAAATTTGACTCTGCTTGTTCCGGGCTTATAGGTATCTCTTGGTAGCCAATCACGCTTGACATAATGGTCTCCTGTAGATCGGCTGTCCCACAGGTATAGGAATTAGCAATATTTTGTGAATCCTCTTTGCATTCCCATCAGCAAGCCAATAACCTTTAGATCCCCACAGATGTTCCACTGGTGTGTTTTATACTGGATTGCTTCAAGTAGTAACTTCATGTTGTCATAGGACTCCTTTAGGTTAACGGAATAGGCAATCGGTAAACTTGTTTTGGAATTACCATTATGCAGTAAGACTGCTTTCAAGCTTCTTTTAAATGAATCAATGAAGATACACCATTCAGATGGAACATGCTCTTGTGACAAACTGTTAAAGTGCATTTATATCATGACAGTAGCACGGTGAGCCATCACTAGTGAAGAACGTTGTCAAGTTATGATTTTGTTTTCTGTAGTGAGTTACAGTTACACCCCTTGCAAGCAAGTGCTTCTGTTTAAGCCCGAAGCAAGAAGTTCTGATTTGTCTTTGGAGAGATTTAGATCACAAAAGAGATCATTCAGCTCTGCTTGTGTAAAGGTCTCTTGTTCAGAATCTTCATCGGCCAAGTAGTCAGGATCAGATCATTCGGAATTGTATCTGGCTGCAAATCCAGCGCATTCCCCATCACCTTCTTCAGAAGCAAGTCCATCATGTGGCGGTACCAGAACTGGCTCATCATGACTGAATCATCATGGGGAAGAGGCCTACTTGCAGAGGCTGGGATGTACAATTTTGTGCTTAGTTTTACCTAAGAATCCACTTTTGTTGAGGCTGCAAAAATAGCAGTCAATTAAATAGTCTCGCAGTTCTGGGGATTGCAAATACCACAAAGCCCACATAAAATGATATCTCATGAAAATGACATGTTGACCTGTGTAATTACTTTAAAAAAAAAACAGTAGTACTTAACAATAAGAACAACAAAAATAAGCCAAGTTTCACTGTTTACAGCGATACAATGATGTTTGAGTTGATCTAATGCTTTTCACTGAAGACCCACTTCTTCAGGGAAAATACCAAATATGAAAATGCATTTACATAACTACAAAACAAAGGAAAGCTGTATCTTACAAAATATATATCTTTAACTTAAACAAGTATGTATCTTTCAACATATGTTATTTTAAGTTTATTGGAATAAATAACGAGGATAATTATGATATATTTACCCTTAGGGTGTATTTAAAACCAGAACCTAAAAAGGAAGGACCTGCTGGTACCAAGTGAGGAGGTGTAGAGAGAAAATAGAAACAGTCCAAGGACTGACCCTTGGGGAACATCAACAAGGAGGAGAGTGGGAGAGGAGGAATTACCACTGAAAGGAGTAGTCAGGTAGAAAGCAATATATTACTGGTACCAATGGAGTTCATGATTTGGATTATAAAGGGGGAGATCAAAAGCAGAGGAAAGGAATCTAGGAGGAGGAGGGAAAAGTTGCCTTGTGATTTAGCTCTGATAACGCCATTTGCCACTTTAGTAAGTGCAGTTTCGATGGAAATGTGCAAAGACTGCAAAAGTGTCAAGGAGAGAGTTGGTGTTCAGGTAGTCAGTGATTCTTTCATAGACAAGACATTCAAGAAGTTTGGAAACATATGTGAGAAAGGAGATAGGTTGGTAGCTAGAAGGTAGGGAGGGGTCTAGTGAGGGTTTCATCAATATAATAATGGCATGTTTAAAAGTAGAGGGGTAGATACCAGTAGAAAGGGAGAGGTTGAAAAGATTGGTTAGTGGGAGGCCAGGGTGGAGGAGTGGGCACGGAGTAGATACGAGTTAATTGGGTCAAGTAGTAGTAGTGGTAGTAGATGGAGAATATGAGAGAAGAGAGGAGACTTCATCCAGAGTAACAGGGGTGAGGGTGGGTTAGTGATGATTTACAGGTGGAAAGGGTGGATATGGATGGATGGGTGGAGTAGCACGGTGAGCAAAGATATCATGTCCGAGTTTGACAATGTCATATTTAAAGTAGGTAGCAATGTCTTGGGCAGAGAAGGTAGTGTTAGGGGGAGCAGGTGTGGGGATTAGGAGAGAGTCATGTAGATGTTATATTAGAGAGTGGGGGTTAGGGACGTAAGGAAGTTTTGAGAATAGGTTGCAGTCAAGGTTACAGATGTCTCTGTGGGGGCAAGAATTAAAAAGGTTAAAGGTGAAAAGGTTGTGGTCAGAAAGGGGAAATGGTGAGTTGTCAAGGTGGGTAAGGTTGCAGAGTTTGGAAAGTATCAGGTTTAAAAAGTGTCTGGCGATGTTTGTGGGGCTGTTTGTTTTGTGTAAGTACAGAGAAGGACGTTATGGAGAGCAGTTTGGCTGAGGAAGGATGGTTGGGGTTCCCCACTTCACTTTTACTGTACAGTTTCACTTTACTGTCTACAACTCTTCAGTTTCACTTTAACCATGCGTCTTTTGTCCACAGAGCCTTGCAGCCAAGCGCATAAAATGTCTTTTTCCTCTCTGAATTTTCTTGCTAACCATGTTTCAAATATCATTTGTTTGCTTTTATTGTAAAATGGGATTCTGAATTAGGGATTTACTCCTCCACTTTCATTGGAAGAATTTGAATTTGTTTGCTCACAATTTGTTTTATAGAGTTGAATTAGGGGAAAAAAAATCATAAGGTACAATGAATACTTTTCAGTTTGAAAGATACAAGGTCATTGACTTTAGAACATTTAAAATACCACACCATCTCTTAGGGGAAAGTGAGGGAATAAAGGAGGATTATGACCAAATGGAGATAATGAGCGTGATTTATTAAAGCTCTACAAGGCTGGAGAGGATTCTCTTTCATCAGTGAATGAAACCTGGAACGGATTTCTTATAAGTCATTTGTTATTTCCTAGCAAATGTTTTCAATCCTGGACCAGATCTTTTCCAGGTTTTCTGAATTACTCGGCTTCACTGATGAAAATGTATCCTTTCTAGCCTTGGAGAGCTTTAATAAATCAAGCAGTGAATCTAGCAGCAGATACGTAAGTTTTTTTTTGCATTGGTAGATGTTTATGCAAAGCTTATACATTCACCTTGGTGTGCATTCAAGTGTTTTTCAGTTGCAGGATTTCATTTATATGCTGTTTAAAGCAAGCTGTTGAAACAATGCTCAAATTTTTTTTACATAAAAGGGAAAGTCACTCTTTTAAATAATTTTAAAAATGTGGTAATGCTTTAATAGCATCATGCATGTGATAGCAGATAGGGACAGGACAGCCAGTGTCCCCCTCGGCAGTGCAGTGAGATAGCTGTGTGTGTGTGTGTGTGTGTGTGTTTGTGTAAAAGTTGTAAAAAGTGTTTAAACCTTCATATTTTCTAAACTGTTGGTCATAAAAAGTTGAAATCTGTAATGTACAACAGGGGGCCCTCATACCTACTAGCAATGTATTTAAAGAATTTGAAAAATGGGGGTCACAAGTTTAAAACTTGTTAATATTGAATATTGGGTTGCTGTTTCAAAAGACTACATCTGGAAGCCCAAAATTGAAAATACAAATTGTGGATTCCCAGGACCACTTAAAAAATTAGAAGCATTTGGGTGCAAGTGGAGGACTCTTGTGGCTAAACCCCTCGAAAATATCATCATTATGGCATTATGAGAATAAAAAATCTCTACCTAGAGGTGCAGGAAAACAAAAATGTAGCTGCAAGTGGGGAACACATGGCTAACACCCCCCAAAACTTTTATCACTATAGCAGTATTACAACATAAAAAAAAATTGTCCATCAAAGTGCGCCTCCCTGTTGCACATGACTGTACCCTACCAATACCTAAACTCCGATTTGGTTTTTAGTAGGCAGTGTTTATGTTCCAATGATGCCATTGCCAATTTTACCTTATAAGGATGCCAGTTAAGATATGTGCTGCATTCCTTTAGGATGATCTCCTTTAAGGTATATATATACCAGTATATGCTGGTAAAGCAATGTTGTTGGTGAGACATAATTCATATTAAATAAAATTGTACTAACCCAACAGCTATGTAATTTGCCCTGTGAGACCCTGATTTGCATTTTCAAGTTAGGCAGACTTTCTTTTGAAACAGCAGCCCCAATATTGTATTTATATGATCATCATATGATTTTAAATTTGTGACCCCCATATGACATAGCAGCGCAACCTGTTAAAACCTTCTGTGGGAGAACTATGTGGTTTGTGTTGTTTCTAAGCCTTTTGAAGAGCACTTTTGCTTTTTGGTACCCGTGAATATATTACTTATAAATGATCTTGAAGAATTAATTTTGTTTTTACCCAGAAATTTATGTTCCCTGAATATATTAAATCTATTTTCTGCCTGTAGACTTTCCCCTTCATGCTTCTCCTTTCAGGCAGCACAGTCATCATTATATGCAATAGCTTCCAGGCATAATGTAGAAAATAAAATCATAGATAAGTACATTGTGTGCTTACAAAATTTGAAAAACAACTGGCCTAAATATATTGAAATAATTTGTTCTATGCACATAAATCCTTGCTGGTTCTGTTCTATGACAAATAAGGACACTATTATGTAGAAAGGACTTAAAGTGAGCAGTAAATTGATTTTTTTTTGTCACTAAATGTGTTTATAAGAAATTATCCTGTTTGTCTTTTCAGGCTGGAGAATCACAAAGTAATGGATTTACAGTATTTGATGTTCCTATATTTACAGAAGAATTTTTGGATCAAAACAAAGGTGATGTATATTACTTATTTTGAATAGACGTTATGACTATATTTTCAATGATGTTCTTTCATTCTTTGTATGTCATAGATTTTTATTTAAGACTGTGTCTTGCTGTCACAGACTTCAGATTTTTTCTTCCATCTTTGAATTTTCTAGCTAAGCATTTTTCAAGTATCAGTTGTTTGTTTGTTTTTTTGTTTTTTGGGGATTTTTATAATAATAAAGCACAAGTTACATATAAGGAACATACAACCATGTATATAAAAATAAACCTATAAAACATTGACCAAATGGTACATTGTATAATTGTTATACATCATTGTATTATACATTATCATTGTATTATACATCATTGTATAATAATATATATTAACAGTACCCATATTGCATTATTTTGTCCATATGATAAACCTATAATAACAGCTTCCACGCTTCTACCTGCACACTTAGTGGAAAAACTACAGTTTTGTCAAAACAGGAAAAAAAAGGAGGGGGGGGGGGGGCGATTGATCTCTAATTATAAATGAAAGGGATGGACACCTCTCTTGTTGGTACTCATGCTGGAGGCAAAGTGGGCAAATAATACGTTCTCCCAGGGTTCCCATAGGATAGAAAATTTTTCTTGTGTGTCATTCAAGATAATAGATAGCTTTTCGTTGGTGAACTTGTTATCTACACGTTTTAAAACTTCATGATATGGGAAGGCCTGGCTCTTCCAATTTTTCACAGTTTGCTTGGCCACAAGGAGGATGTAAACACATAGCTTAAATAGGGCATTAGTGTGGTTGGAGTGTTTAAATTGTAATAAGGCCACCCATGGGTCCCTATGTATATGTTTAAGAAATAAGGTGCTCAACAGCCTAAACACCCTGCGCCAGAATCTCATAACCAAAGGACAAGACCAACAAATAATTCTTACCCAACGCCTGACATCCCCGAAAACATAATCAAGATACTGTCGGAGACATGTCTGGTTGGCTTCATATACCACCTCATCATTACCTTGAAAGCAGATTTCATATTATTGATGTTGGTTGAACATATGACCATTCTAGCCCAAGTGCTGAACCACTCCCTATCAGGTCTCTTGTTTCAGGGATGCCCCTTCCCTTGGGATTTTTAGGAGTGTAGTGATGCCCTAGGTACTTCAATCAACTAGGAGTACCACACATTGATTTGTTTTGGACATAAAAGAGTTCTAAAACACGTGTTCAAACACATGTTAGTTTAATTGTCAGTTCCAATCCACTGGTTCGGGAGTTAATCCAATGTTTTAATTGTAAATATCGGAAAAACTCCTTACCTGGTGCTTGGTGAGTTGAGCATATCTCCTCCCAGCTAATAATGCCCTTCCAAGTAGGCAGTATACGGTCCGATAGTTATGTGCCAGTCACCAGTTAAAATCTGCCAGTGACTATAGGCCTGGCAAGAATAATGGGTCATGTTGAATAACAAGTAGGAGGAGGAGTGAGGACATTAGACCACCCGAATATCTGATCCCATCCCACACTTTAAGTATTTGGTATAGGTAAACACTAGTGGTGGTAGAGTGCAATTTATAGGGGAGCCAATGGAGCTGATATCTACTGGTGAAATCAGGTCAGATTCCAAATGAACCCATGTGGCGGCATGATGTCAGGGAAGCTATTTGGGCTGCCTGAAAGTTGTACCAAAATATTTGGTACACCTAGCCCTCCCTGATGTTTATGAGCATACATAGTTTTCTGTGGTATTCTGGGCTTTTTGTTATTCAAGATAAAAGAAAACTGTTTTTTGAAAAGCTTGTTACATATGTGTTGGGACGTGTATTGGAAGTGTCCTAAAATGATACATCAACTTGGAAGCACTGTCATTTTAACCAAGATATTAACATAAAAAATGTAAGTAAAGAGAAGTGCACCAATATACATTCAACAGGGCTTCAAACCAAATGTAAATACCAGTGAGGAAATGTTTACAAGAAAACCCCATAAAACTTGGTAGAAACTACAGTATTATTTTGGTAAAAATATGTCAAAAACCATTGCTGGGCAATAGGGTCCAACGAAAATATCCAAAAGTCTGTTAGCAGGCTCCTGATCAGAAATGTAATTTTAACCAGAAATTACAGATGTAGTAAAATATGGTTCCAGGGTACAGTGCTAAAAATCAGCGCTAAATTCTATGGGACACATGAGAACCCCAGAATACATAAAAAAAAATCTAGCATTACTTAGACAGTATTAGGCCCCTGATCAGAAACCCTGTACCAGTTAGAAGTTACATATACTATCGAATGTTATTCCAGCACATGGTGCATACAGCCACCACAAAATTCTAGGAAGTCCATAAAACCACAACAAATATCAAAACATTGACAGTTCACAAGTTGTAAAAATACATTGCAAACCCTAAAGGAGGATCTATTTATCAAATCGTGGAGTAAATCTAGGCATGCTTCACATCTGGACTCAAACAGGGGTTTGACAGTTGAAAGTACAGTTCAGTATGCTTACGAATTCCCATCGTTTTGCTGAGTCGTCAGGATCATCTTCAGTCATCTGGCCTGGGGGGGCTAATAGATGTGGAAGACAATCTCTTGACTGAAGAGCGTCCAGGTTTGGTAACCTTCTCCCACACCAGGGATAGTCGTGGAGATTGCTGTGGTCCTGACGATGGCTTGGCAGGATGAGGGGCGTCAGAAGACTTGAGTTTTAGGACGCCAAATCTGCGAAAATCTGATAGGGATAAGTTTGGAATAGAGATCCCTCCTATTCCAGGAAGCCTTCATAATAGCCTCTAATTTTAAAGAACGTAGGTCTGACAAACCCCTGGAGGGCCATCGGTTTTCTTAGGGCCTAGTGCACAATGTACATGGTCCATTTCAAGCCGCTCTGGCAGAAGATTGAGGAGTAGCTCCTGGGTTAAAGCCAGTATGAAGCCAGGTAAATTCACAATGGATTCTGGAATCCCCCTTACTTGAAAATATGCCCTTTGGTGGTGGTTTTCCAGATCTTCTAAGCCAACCATCGCAGCCTGTAGATCTTTCTAAAAAATATTGATGTCCTGTTCATGGGAGTCAATGACAGTAATAGCATCATCATTTCTTTGTTGCAAGTTATGAATCCTGGATCCAAGTTCCGAGATCTGTTTGGTCAAGGTGTGAGAAAGTTTGCCAATAGAGTTCTTGCTGCAGCAATTTTTCAGATCTTTCTAATAGCTCGACGTCCCTTCATTTTGCTCTTGGCTGTGCGTTTGGGAATGAGAGGGGGGATCCATTTCTGGAGTTCATATCCATTCCGGCATTGGAAACAGGTGTCAGCTCGTCATCCAAGGCCTGTGGAACAGCCATCTTGGATCAGGACTGCATGGATGAAGGGCAGTCGTGGGGGTCTGTGACTGGGAACAAGCTGTACCAGAATTTTTCCCCATTTTAAAACACTGGTCTAGAGACGCTATACCGTGTAGAGGATCCGATTAGACCCACTGGAACTGCTAGCTTGATTGGCTACACACTTAGAAGTTGCAGAGCTTGATTAGATGGTGGCCATCTTGGACAGCTGCTTGCGAGCACCTTTTTTTTATATATATTTTTTTATTTTATTAAGTTCTTAAGGGAACAGTATTACCACAAAATACACCATATATTAATTTTACAAAGATTGGCGACATAACAATGACAGTGATATCCATTATTTAACATAATAACATTATTTAACATTGCCAGCAACGTTAACATCAGTAGTACAGAAAAACATTCAGTAATAATTTTCAGTTGAATTAGTTTTGCTGTAAATTAACATCGATGTAAGATGAATGAAATCTAGTTAAAGTTTAGCATATAACTGGAGGTATATGGCATACCAATGCAGGTTGTTCAGAGGTGGAAAGAACTCTGCTTTTTGTGTCTAATGGCAATTAAACTATACATGGTTCCCATACTTGAAAAAAATCCCTTGACACATGATTCCTTAGCTAAAGAGGACTCCACCCATTCCATCTGGAATACAAACCACAACATGTATAAATCTGCCTCCAAGGCCCCACATTTCAAACACTGTGAGGAAGCGCTAAGACCCATTTGATAGGAACGCATTTGTGAAATGTATAAAGAAAAGTTTTAAAGTCAGCTTTAAAGTCATGTCTCTATACATTGAAGACGATATTGTCCTCCAGGCTCTGTTAAAGTCTATAAAAATCTCATTGGAGGTGCTTTCTGGGGAATGTTTAGCCCACCTACTTAATCCAATTCATATTCCAAGTTAGTTCTATAGTTAATTTAAACATAAGTTATGGCTCTTTTGGCAGGTTTGGGCACAGCTAATAAGTTTATTCAATGGGTTGGCCCAATAATTGGGCAAGAGTTTTTTAATTATAGCCGATACACTTTACTGCAAATTCAACTGCAAATACGCGAACGTTTGTATTTCCAAAGAAGGATACAGAATGGATATGGCAGAAATTATCTTCTAGGTCAAACTATTGACTGATGATTTAAACTTCAGTGCCTGTAACTCTCCCTGATCCCTCCCCTAGGGTTCCCGCAGTATCAATTGGAAATCTCCATTTCGCCATAGCTGAAAAGAACAGGGAGGACTGCCTATTTGACGAAAATGTATTTCTTACTTAATGCCAAACATACCATCATGGTATGGGGGGACACTGGGGAACATATTTTTGTTGAGTTAGATCTTACGCTTGTTTTTTACTAACTTTTGGGTGGTGAAATGACCCCATTTTTTGCTATCACATCCAGTTTTTACGATACAAGGTACCCTCCATTTTTGTCAAAAAACATACAAATTTTACATACAATGAAAAAATAATGAAATAACTTGAATGTTTATTTAAAATTCTTTTGTTCATACAAAGGATTTGATGTTACTCTGACATTTTTTACAGTAAAACATTTCAAAATTATTTGGGTAAGCTGTAAAAATTTACATTTATAGTTTTTCCTGGAGTGTTCAGTGTTAGGACAATCACGCCGGATGCTTCAGCAATCCCGCAGGATGCTCCAACAATAGTCAGCCATCATATGTACAGTACATCCCATCTACCCTGATACTGTCCTTCCATTACCTTTAAATCTTGGTGGAATTGTTCACCTTGCTCATAACTGACTGCACCAAGGTTTTCCAGGAAGTTAGAAAGATGGCTATGCAGAAAATGCACCTTGATGCTCATATTGCAACCAAGCATTTTGAAGCTCTCCAAGAGTTTCTGGACAATTTCTGTATATTTATTTGCTTGTGTGTTTCCAAGCAAGTCCTTGACAATGGCTTTGAATGATAACCAAGCATTCTTTTCGACTTTTCGACATTGTCCTGATGAAATGTCATCTTTGATGAGCTGCTAAATCTGTCAACCATCAAACACACCGGCCTTTTTTTCAAATGACAGGCTAGGAAATGCCAAAATGAGGTACTTGAAACATTCTCCTTCAGTTAACAAAACTTTAACGAAGTGTTTCATCAGACCCAGTTTCATGTGCAGAGATGGGAACATCTAATCTTTCTATCAACAAGCGGCTCATGTAGAATGTTTGGATCACCTGGTTTTAGGGCAGATCTTGGAGGCCAATTCCCTTCCATCCAATGCCTCTCACGAGCTCTGCTGTCCCACATGCACAGATCACAGGGATACTTGGTGTATCTGCGTTGCTGACCAAGAAGGAAGCATACCATTTTAAGGTCAACACAGATGACCCAATTGTGTTGGTGATAATGCAAGAACCTATTGACTCTCTTTATGTCTGCATATTCCTTACAAAGGGAAACCGAATGGCCAATTGGGACTGACCCAAATATATTGTCATTGTGAAGAAGGACACACTTTAAGCTCCGCTTGTTTGTTATTGGCTGCCCCTATATAATGTAAAGCACTGCATAATGTGTTGGCGCAATATAAAAACTGTTTAATAAAAATTATTTATTACAGCAGTAACGACATGGGTAGATTCTTTTGAATTTAATAAATATTCTCCACAATATTACTTTAACAGCGCTAAAAGAACTTATGACTTATAAGTAAACCCTCAGAAGAGATAAGGAATGTGGCATTTATGGATCTCCAACAATATCAAAATTCTATTTATCCAAAAATATCCAAAGCAGAACTTTTTTTCTTCTAGGCCTAAGCAGAAACATTTGCTTGCAAAGGGTGTTTCTGTATCTTGCTACAGAAAGTGAAATCATAGCTTGACAAAATTCTTCACTGATAGCTTGTTGTGCTATTGCAATTACAATATTGCAATTATTTGGTTAATCCAAATAAAATATTTTTGCCAACTCTCCATATCAGGGAAGGCCTGATGAAGAGTTAAGAAACTGCTTTTGTCATATTAGAAACTGGACTGTTGCATGCCATTGAAAATACGCTTCTTGCACTCCCATTTAGACTTCTTTCCAAAAAATCTCAGCATGGTGAGTGACAAGCAACATTTTCACCAGGACATTAAGGGAGTGGATAGTCGCTACCATACCTTATCGAATAGAAGTGTCATGGCCGACTACTGCTGGATGCATGACAATCCAGACACAACATACACAAGAAAATACTAATATATAAATAAAGAAAATACTAAGTATTTTTGAGAAAATGGTGGTAGCTAACTGATCCTTTCAATATATCTATGTCACTTTGTGCCTTTTTGACCTTGCCCTGAATATATAAAAAAATGACTTAATGGTGCTTTAGTTAAAAATATATGCAAACCCACTGTAAACTAAACCCAAATCTGGAAAGAGTGTCAGAGAACCACTGGGCTAAATTTAGTTTTCTTTTGTTTTTTTTTTCATGTCATGCTGTAATTACATGGATCCCCAGTGAGGGGGAAAACTCTGGATTTCCTTTGTGTTTGAGTTTTTTATGTATAAAAGCAGGCCGAGTGCCCTGAAATTTGAAATACCGGGGGCGGCGCATGTGTAGCCAAGATGACAGACGTAGTCTGACCGCGCTTCACACCACCCAGGCACCTTCGTGCAGCTAACAGTGGAATTCCCTGCCAAATCGTGCAGGCTCTCCATGCTCCCAGGCAGATTCACATGTGCTCCAAACAAAGCGCCTTCTCCTCCAGCTGGTGACTCCTCACACTGCACCAGATTTTCTTGACAGCTTCTCAAATGAAAGCTTGTCTGATAATGATGTGGGTCCCCAGTCTACCTTCCTTACCTTTGCTACTGACAGGCTGGCTACACAGCTGACCTGGGAGATCAGAGATCTCCTCCCTGCACAAAGACATGGACACGCTATTCTTACACTTGGAAAATGCATAGATGAGGCTCTGCTGTAAGAACTAGTGCCTGCTCTCCTTTTTGATAGGTTGGAGTTTGATCAAATACACTGTGCTATGGGCCCCAAACACTCCGACAGCCATCTAAGAGATAAAATTTTGAAACCTACATTCTTCTGTATCAAGTAGACCGCCCTGCAGGCAGCCAGAGCCAGGTCCGAGCTCTCATTTAAGGGTCCCAGTACCAGACCTGTGGTTTTCTTTGTCTGACAACTCGCCTGTCTCTATTACATGTGCATCCACCCTTGCCCACACCCCCCAAGACAGCTTGGCACATAAATGAATCTTTCCTGATCCTTCATGAGCTTTGAGCCCAAATCCAGTTCCAACTTGAAGAATACTTCCACCTCAACTGCATGGAAGATATATCCCCAGTCACACCCTGTGGGAGGCCTACAACACCACGCTCTGGTGACCTCATTCAACTTGCCACTCGTCTTAAACGCGAGCAGAACCACAAAATTATTGAACTCATTTGCAAATTCTGTGAACTAAAGGAGCGCTGGAAATCCCAACTGACAGCCTCCATAAAGTCAGAGATAGCAGCAGTAAAGGTAGAGCTGAATCTGTTATTGACTGAATTGACTGACAAAGCCAAGTGTGCACTGAGATGGACGAGGCAAAAATACTACTCCCAAGCTAAGGAATGTGGGCCGATGCTGGCCAAACTGTTACGCCCTGGTCCCTATACATTTAAACCTTACTGGCCTTACTCGGCCTCTGTCAAATATAGGATACTTTTCTACCCCCTTTTGTATTAGACGAGGTACTTGGCAGGGCTGCCACCTGTGACCCGCCATCTTTGCCCTTGCCTTGGAACTCCTAGCTATTATCTGGCAGAAGCCCGCAAT
The DNA here is from genome assembly GCF_032062135.1 of Pyxicephalus adspersus. NCBI lineage: Eukaryota > Metazoa > Chordata > Amphibia > Anura > Pyxicephalidae > Pyxicephalus > Pyxicephalus adspersus. Next base: position 69,055,324 of record NC_092860.1, read on the forward strand.
TCATGGTAAAGAATAGGGTTGTCAAACTCAAATACACAGTAGGCCAAAATTAAAAACTTAGACAAAGTCAGGGGCCAAACGTGAAACTGAAATAGCACCGCTTCTTTAATTCCCTGCGTCAAGAAAACAGTCCAATGCGTTGCCTAATGTTTTCAGTGGCTGGAACTCCCTCTTCACTGAAATAGCACCGCTACTACAGTTCCCTGCGTCTTTACAGTCTAACGTGGGGCCACGCATAGGCAGAGAGGCCGCTGGTCTATAGAGTTATGCTGCTACTACAGTTACCGGCATTTCTTGTGTCGATAAAACAGGGCCATGCATAGGCTGATGGGCAGCTGGTCTATAGACGCAAGTGATGCCGGGGATTGTATTAGCGGCACTATTTCAATGCAGCGGCGAGCCAACTGCAATTCATATTTAGAATTCCTTTGAGGGCCAAAAAAAAGGAGTTTGATGTCCCTGGTATAGAAGTAGGGAATACCCAGTTCAAACAACACTTGTATGCAGATGGCATGTTTCTTACACTAACTCAACCACTTAAATCCCTTCCTAACCTCAGATGTCTAGACCAGTTCTAAACACCTGCAGCCCTCTCTCAGGTTCAGGCGATTTTTTTTTTTTTATTGCCTCCTCGACAATAACATACCTTGGGGTCAAAATTTCCAGGAACTACAAGTCACTATAGGCCACCAATTACTACCACTGATTCAATCTTTGTTTTCAATCCTGGTCAGACCTCCCACTTTCCTGGTTCGGACGTATTGCAGCAGTTAAAATGACCGGGCTCCCCAAACTGCTGTATTACTTCTGCACCCCTCTAGTGACAGTCCCCCTGGCTGTACTGCACAACCTACAAGACAAAGTAGACGCTTTAATATGGCGTGGGACCAGGCCTAGAGTTTCTAGGGGATCTATGTACACCCACAGGCAGTCGGAGCGGTTGGCGGTCCCAGCCTCCTGGAAATACTTTGCGATGGCGCAAATTAGCCAATTGACAGCTCTTCATAACGTTAATGAAAGGCCCTTGTGGGTCTCCCTGGACATGACAACCTGTGCATCTCTATCAATATCAGCACTGCTATGGCTCCCAACCCCCTCACTTTGTCCTAAAACTCCATGCCCTCTCGTGAAACACTGTCTAAGGGTATGGGACACATATAAAATCCTTTGCACATTTATTGTCTCCTTGGTCCCCCTTGAGGCCCCTCCTTCACAATCCTCAATTCCCGTCCAGCTGTATGGGTCCCTTGGCATTTCACTGGTGGACAGTGAATGACTTTGAATCTGTTTACCATCCCTTATCTTTCCCAACTCAGGGAGCACTTCCACTACATGCAGCTCCATCACTGGATAGCTCTCTCAATAAGGGGAGTGCGCTGCCCCAATATAATTGCCTCCTTCAAATCTGCCTACAGGCACCCTTGTCACCAGGCCTTTATTTCCATGTTATACAGCCAGCTCATATGCTTCCCATCCCCACGGACCATATCCTATGTGTGCATGTGGGAATCAGATCGGGATCGCTCTATATCAGATGAGAATTGGAAAGATATTTGTATGTCTGTCTCCTCATGCTCCATCAATGTAACAGCCACTGAATTTGTATATAAAGTGTTGCTCAGCTGGTATTTTACCCCTTCCCGGGATATGCTTCCCATGTGGTGATCCTGCCCTAAACTTTCTGCTTTCTGGATCTATATATTGGCTGATAGAAGCTCTGACACAAAAGGTGCTACAGCCTGACCCATGGCAGGGCTATACTGCATCTCACAAATATGACCTTTTGTCACCCCCAGCAGTAGGTGATCAACTTTGTGTTCATGTTGGCTAAACAGGTGATGGCAAAAGCCTAGAGAAATATATTGAACTATATATAGAAACTAGACAATATATTGGTCTATGAGAAGTTGACCAATATCCTTTCTGATACTCTTGATCGATTTATGGCAATCTGGGAACCATGGATTACATATCACCATCCTGGCCTTTTGCCAGAGGCACTGATTAGACTGTGAGTGAATACCCTGGCGTGGCCTGTGTGCCCCGAGTTCCAATTGCCTCTCATCTCTCTCTCCTCTGTATATGTCCCCCTTCTTACCATACCTCTTTCCCCCCTCTAATGTCTGTCTGTCCCCCATGTCATTGTTGACTTAGAGATACAAGGTCTGACTTGCCTTACCCTAGACTTAGTCCCATGTCAATAATGCTGTAACACTGGAAATAACATCATCTCTCCTACTCAGGACTGCTTCATGATCTGGATGAATGCTCCTCCACTTCGACCTATTGATGTATTTGCCTCACTTTGTTATTGAATGGCTGTTAAAATCAATAAAGACTATTGTTTAGGAAATTTAAAAAAAACTCTGTCCAAGAGAGTGTGTTTGAAGCTAATCTTGCACAGTATTCAGTGCCAGCCCCTTAAGTTGGTACACATCAAATAAATAATGAATAAAAAAGCAGTGGGTTCTTTTGGCACACGTATGCAGTATATTCAAAAGTCTTGGCATCATGGAATACAGAAGTATCTTTGCATTCACATGTAATGTACCAAAGAACTCCTCACAATCATGAGTAGGAATTGTTTATTAACCACTTTATCATGGGTAAATCCACCTTTACTTTACAGGGAATATCCCCAATTTCTGGGCAAACGGATGCCAACCCCCATTCATTCAATTTCATTTCTCTCCATCCTCTGCTCACTTTTTTCCTCACTGTAAACTAACTCATTCATAACTCAAAAAGTTAACGTGACTGTAAAAAAACAAAAGCAAATCTGAAATCGGCAAGAAAAACTTTTAGAAGTGTACTGTGATTATCATTGATTACAAAAAATGTTTTTGTATGCCTTGTGTTAATTATACCTATCTTGAGGACCCACTACTAGAAAAATGGTTTGCAAATTGCCCTTGTTTTTAAACATTGGGTATGCATTGTAATTCTACACTATACTGATAATTAATTTCACATGCTATTGTGATTGTATATTAATAATATATGTATGTCATTATTATAGTTAAAATATCATGTTCCAGTCTCAATTATTTTGAGGAAGCAGATTCTGCAAAACATATTGAAAAATGAGAAAGGATGAGACAATCATGTACAGTGAGGGAATGAAGTATTTGATCTCCTGCTGATTTTTTACATTTGTTCTCTGACAAAGAAATGACCAGTCTATAATTGTAATGGTAGGTGTGAGAGACAGAATAACAACAAAAGAACCCTCAAAAACCCAGTGCTCAAAAGTCAGAGCTTGATGTACATTGTAATGAGTGAAATAAGTATTTGATCCCCTATCAACCAGTCTGGAGACTAGCTAGGCCACTCCAGGACCTTCATGTGCTTCTTCTTGAGCCACCCCTTTAATGCCTTGGTCGGGTGTTTTGGGTCATTGTCATGCTGGAATACCCATCCACGACCCATTTTCAATCCCCTGGCTGAGGGAAGGAGGTGCTCACACAAGATTTGACAGTACATGGCCCCGTTCATTGTCCCTTTGATGCGGTGAAGGTGTCCTGTCCCCTTTCCAGAAAAACACCCCCAAAACATAATGTGTCCACCTCCATGTTTGCCAGTGGGGATGGTGTTCTTGGGGTCATAGGCAGCATTCCTCCTCCTCCAAACACGGCGTGTTGAGTTGATGCCAAAGAGCTCAATTTTGGTCTCATCTGACCACAACACTTTCTCCCAGTTCTCCTCTAGATCATTCAGATGTTCATTGGCAAACTGCAGATGGGCCTGTACATGTGCTGTCTTGAGCAGGGGGACCTTGCAGGCTCTGCAAGATTTCAGACCTTCACGGCGCAGTGTGTTACCAATTGTTTTCCTGGTGACTATGGTCCCAGCTGCCTGAGATCATTGACATTACCCCCGTGTAATTCTGGGCTGCTTCTTCACTGTTCTCATGATCAGTGCAACTCCACGAGGGGAGATTTTTCATGGAGCCCCAGACTCAGGGAGATTGACAGTTATTTTGTGTTTCTTCCATTTGCAAATTATCGCGCCAACTGTTGTCAAATTCTCACTAAGCTGCTTGGCAATAGTCTTGTACATTACAATTATAGACTGGTCATTTCTTTGTCAGAGGGCAACCGTACAAAACCAGAAGGGGATCAAATATTTATTTCCCTCACTGTATACAATAATCTTTGAATAGAAATATTTTAGGATATTTAATAAATGATGTTTTTATTAATTTACAATGGAGGTGTGATTCAAATTTGTATTATATAGGAAGGCACCTTTACAGTCCATTGTCTTCCTTTTTGAGAGGGGTCATTATATAATTTGGATGTGGAGCCATATGTTGATACTCCCTTATTAGTTATATTTGAGATCTTCTTAAGGGTCATAGCATTGCACAAGGGGCTACCTGCGTCTTAAGGAAAGAAGGGTTAACGGATTTACAGTTAAGGTTTTTCTATCTTTCCGCTAAATCATCTGTAGGTTAAGAGTTCTGCATAAAATAAAAGAATATGTTTATATTTAAGTATTGTGGCAGACACAGGGAGAAAGTGTCTGGTAAAGTGGCAGATAGGGTGTTCATATGTTCCAGATTTCTTTACTCTGCACTGCCATTTTAAAAATCCACTCCAGGATTTGGTGTTCTCCCTGTGGTAAGTGATCATTCAACTCTATCCTGCTCCGAAAACCACATGTCTGTTGTGGACTAAGGAAAGAAAAAAGGTATTGTGTTGCTGTAAAGTTTGGTATCCTGTGTTTTGGACAAACATTAGGTTTGCTCCCAGTAGAGATGATTTCTCCAGTTGCCCATCTAGTGGCAAGGTTTTCTTTGTTTATGATTTAATTTTGCTACTTTTGTGTATATATTGTAAATAGTGTAAATGGCCTATACAGCACAAAATTTTTGTGTGAAGCACTAAATTACTCATGTTGGTTTCTTTTGCAAAAAGAGTTATGCTGTAGCACTGAGAACTGATGCAATATGATGGAGTGTCCTTTGGACACTTTGAGCTTTCCTCCCCGCCATACATCAGCTATCTTCCTGCTGCTGTGTGGAATGTTAATCTATTCCTGCCACCAGTCTATAGTCACATTTCTGGTCTCTGCCCATATGACCCTACCCTGCTTACCAACTGTCTGGGTCATATGAGTCCCTTGCCTTTTATTCTGAGTCTATATCAGTTTAATTTTCCAGAGGTTGTTAGAGATACTTTGAGTAATGAACAATTTATGCTTCATGGTCAGTTTAACTGATGCAAATGATCTTTGTGGCTATTCGAAAGGAAGGGTGACATTCTCCCCACTGGCCTACATTGTTAGAGGCATCTTTCCTTCTAACCAACAAGCTAATGTACCGTGAGCTGTGAATATAGTTATTTGGGATTCCTTAAGACCTGATAGTTATTTTAAGGGTTCCCTTATGTAAAAAGAGTTGGTAAACACTTGTCTATATAGTGTCTAATAATCCTATATAAGAAATTGACAGTCCCGCTGTCTGGGGTGTTTTCTAGTCAATTATGCTTATGGATTTTGGGCCTGGAATATTGTTACCCTTTGCTTCTAGCTCCTATCCTGTCATTGAAGTGCTCCTTAGCGTCATTGAGTGTGACTATGGTTTAAGGTTTTACTACAGCCAGTCAAGACATAATAATTTAAATCATTCAGTTTTTTCAGATTTAGCACAGGGGCCACAAATGTGCTTTTTCTCATGCAGACATATTAAGCTATAATTGATGCAATGTGCAGCCTTTAGAAACCACATAGTATCTCAGGGCTACAAACAAGTATTTTTCTCTGATTTCCCACCTCTACATCTCACCTGACATTTTCTGGATATGTGTAAATATATTCCACCTTTTCCCACTGCCTGCCTCTTTCCAGTTAGAGAATATGAAAATAAGCACTCCCTGAGGTAAAGAGTCATGTGATCTTCCTAATGAAGCTGCTGCTGTTTTAAACCATTGTATGCATCCAATAAACATAAGTACTAATGTAATGTAGTTGTATTTAAATGTCTTGTAGTTCCTAATATACATCCACCCTATTACAATATCTATTCCAGTTTAGATCTCCTAATGTTCTTAGTTTTTTTGTTCATGTCCCAAAGGTTAGAGACATCCTTTTATGGACAAAAAAAAAAGTTTTTTTCTATTCCATGTAATGTTCCACTCCTCTGTACCCAACTGTGCTTATGAATATGTTGTTGTTTCTAATTTGCAACAAACTCAGGATTGGTAGTGGTATACCACCTAGGTTTAAAACTTCCTGTGTTCTCATGGGAGAAAATATTAGTTTTTTAAATCCTCTTTTTTTTTTTTTTTAGTCTGTGAAGCAGAACTAAGGAAGCTGCGCAAAATGAACATGGAGTTTGAAGAGCAGAATGCTGTCCTACAGCGCCACACTGAAAGCATGAATATTGCCAAAGAAAGACTTGAACAGGAGTTGGTGCAGGAAGAAAAGCAAACCATAGCCCTTCAGCAGCAGCTACAAATGATCCGACAGATTTTGCTTGCAAGTTTTGCCTCACTTCCAATTCCAGGTTAGCTCGAGGCTTTCTTTTGTTTAATTCTAAAAGCTTACATTGTTTAGGTTGTTATTTATACTAAGATAGGATCACTTCAACTAATAATATGCAGTAATTTTAAAAGTATGATGCCTATAAAAAGTAATCCACCTTGGAAGTTTTTATGGTATTTGCCACTATTTTACGCTGCCAAAACTGTATAAAGCTCCATGACTCTATATATTAAATTTTCAATTTCTTTGCAATATGGAATGGAAAAGATTTTGTCTCAGTTACTTTTTTTTTTTTTTTTAAATTGTAGTTTTTATTATTTTGAAGTAAAACATTAGGAAAAAAAGTGAAAGAAAAGAAGGGATTCTTTTCACCAAAGCAGAGATCGATATGCATTGAACAAAATATTGTGCGCCTAGCCTAGAAATTATACATATATAATCAATAGAGATAGTGGAGATAGGCTTTTACAGGCACATATCAACTGTATAAAAGAAACAAATTTATTCAATACTTATAAATTTAGCTAAAAACTACTTTTACTGCCCTAATTTACTTGGTGTATGTTGAAGGTAAGTTTCTAAAATACTCAGAGAATGACAGTGGTTGAGATACCCAAGGTGTACTACATGTAGACCTGACTGGAAAATGTTAGTATTCTAGGTAAAAAGGAGGGTAAGTATTATTAGTTAACTCAGCATTGATAATTGCTTAGTATATTTAATACATAAACTAGAGTGTCTTACTTCCAAACTAAATGTTTAGTCCCTAAAATTCTTGAAAACGGTGGAGAATGGTTTATAAGAGCGCCAGAGTGATTTTTGTGGTGGGAATTATCCAATACGAATGTATTACAAACTGTCATGAAATAAATATTATTAAACCCAAAATATTTAAGGGAATTTCCGAATACTCAACTAACAATTTTATTTGTAGGTAAACCCCTTATACTTACTACACCCTTAGTTTATCAAATGGAAGTATGATACTCAGTGGGATGCCTTGTGTATCTCAACCACTGTCATTCTCTGAGTATTTTGAAAACGTACCTTCAGCATACACCAAGTAAGTTACCCTACACTTCCCTTTATCTCTTTCCTTCTCCTTTGCAATGGCATTGATATTGGTGTGATTATACATATCCATTTTCTACAATCAATATGCTAAACCTTGGATTATGATGTATCATATACTTATCATTTTTTACTTAATTTTCAACAATGTTGTTTTGTCTCTAAGATCATATCATAACTGTATGTTCATATTAATATTTATCTTAAGTCATTGGTTTCCAAAATCCCCCGAGGAAGCCCTTAGAGGCGAAACATGTCGGGTACCGAGACTCTTTTTGCTGACCATTTATTTAATGACTCTTTCTCAGTTTGATACTAATATTCAGCATAGTAGGACTGTGTTAACTAGGTTTTAGCACAGTAGAACGGTTTAGTTTTTAGTTACCTTTATAAGTATTGAATAAATACATTTCTTTCTTTTATACAGTTGATACGTGCCTGTAAAAGCCTATTTCTACTCTATTGATTCTACATTAGAAAAAAAGGGAGGGGCAAGGTTGGGAATCATACAGAAAGAAAATAAGAGGTGGGGAGGGAATAGCATTGTACATAGTCAAGTATGAGGGGTGAGAAAATATAACGATGGATCAAATCTTCAAATGAGATATGAACTTAGTAGTGTATCAAAAGCTTAATACTCTCATGAGGGGACAAAAGAACAGGAATTCCCGAACTTAACTGTTTTATATATCAATTTTAGAGACAGACATTTCCAAACTGTCAAAGTTGGTATGTAAAAACAAGGGGGTACAAAAAGGGGAAAGGAAATCCACAATAAAGTTCAGAGTCTTAAGCCAACACATGTGAATATTAAACATCCCAAGCTTCCCATGTACACTCAAATCTCCGTATCTGATTTTTAAGTAAGGCTGTAAGGTATTCCATGAGACGAACATCTTGAATTTGTTTAAAAAGATCATCCATGGAGGTAGGTTTCCATCTTGAGGAAATAAGCGTATGAGCAGCCACTAAAATATGTGAAACCAATTTATTTAAACATTTAGGAAATTTATAAATCGGAAGGCCAAGCAAGTGTGTGACTATATCTAGCGGAATGTGTTGATGGGAGATCCTGAAGTAATTGATTCACCTGGTGTCAGTAGACCTGAATAGGGGGACAGTGCCAATAAATATGTTCCAATGGTGGGGTTAATAGTTGGAAAAAGTTGGTGAAGGATCACTGGGGTATGGTACCAATGAAATATAATTTTGTACAAGTTCTCTTCATAAATGGTGCACATAAAACGTTTATGAGCAGCACCCCAAATTTCCTCCCAGGTCTCAAGATTCAGTTCCCTTCCCAGAATCCTCTCCCAGGTCAACATGTACAAAAATTTGTCCATTGGCTGATGATTGCCACTATGCAACAATTTATAGATCCATGAGATCAGACCCTTGAAATATAGGCCTTCACCACCCAACCTCTCAAACGGCGTAAGGCTAAGGAACCTGGAAGAGGAGCACAGTGAGGTTGTCTAATGGGGCATCTGCAGGTATGCATAAAATAAAGTATGAGGTAACTCATACTTCTCCCTGAGTTCCGAGAATGATAATATTCTGTGATCCACTGGTTGTAATATATGCCGGAGGTGAAACAGCGCTCTTTCCTTTCAGGGCCCCGACATACCCAAAGAAAGGCTATCTGGGATTTGAGGTGTCAGAATGAAGGCTTTTGAGCTGACATTAAATTTAGTGTGGCATGATCTCAAGATCTGTCTATTGAAAGCAAGTAATTGGACGATAAGGGGACAAAGGAGCTCCACAACATAAAGTTAGGGTGGGTTGGGGTAATCCAGAGTTCCTTTATTTCCCTCCAGACATTATAAGCATGGAGGGATGACCAAGATGACAAACACTTCAAATGTGCAGCCAGGTAATACTTACATAGGTCCCCAGTCCCCCAGTCTCTTTAGAAATACAAACTACTTGTTGGGCCAAACTATGTCTTTTGTAAGCCCAAATGAAATGAAAACTGAAAATCCATTTGGAGCTTCTTTATAAAGTATGAGTGGGTACAGTAACTGGAAGGGTTTCAGATAGGTAAAGTAGCTTTGGGAGAAGCATCATTTTTACAGACACTATTCGTCTGAACAGGGAAAGTGGATGAGATTTCCAATTTTGGAGTGAGACTCGGAGTTCCCTAATCACTTGGAGGGAAATTCTCTCTAAAAATTGGCATTGAGGCATGAGGTGATGAGGTGATCTGCACTACCAAGTACCATAGGGAGTTCCCAGCCCAACTAAAGGGATATCTCTCCTGAAGGAAAGTGTATACCAATGATGGTATAAATAAGGGGAGGGCCTCAGTTTTCAGGGAATTAATCTTATACCCAGAAACTTCTCCAAATTTCTGTAGCTCCCTCCATAGCTTGGGAAGTGTGACAAGAGGATTCGTTAAGGTGATAAGGATGTCATCTGCATATAGCGAGATCTTAAATGGGCGTCCCTTGACTTGTACCCTCTCTATATATCTCTTATAATAATATAGCTGATGGGTGCGTGTCATGATCCAGCTTACTTTTCGCAAATCTAAAGCTCCCAACTTAGATCGGTGGGACACCACTTTACGAAGAAGGCGAGTGGAAGGTGAGTTAAGTAGCTTCTGTTCAGCGGCTCGTAAAGATCTTAACGTAAGGGAGTAAGGCGAGTATTTAATGCTATACAGTGGCCCCGAATAGGAGATTTGTGGGCTTCCCACAGGGTTGACATATGTTCTACTGACCCTTCAGTTTCCTCAAAGTAATTATGTAGAGCTGTAGAAATGCTTAGTTTGGTGCCTTCCTGTCTAAGAAGGAAGTTGTTTAGCCTCCAATGGCAAAGTCTGGTCTTAGGTTGGGACAAAACAACGTCAAAGGTGACTGGGACATGATCCAACCAGGTTATTGGATAACCCTCAGAAGCAACACTATTGCATACATACTAATAGGAGATTACCAAGGAGGTAGTTTAATCAAGTATGAGTGTGGTGTGGGGTTAAATAGAATAAGAATTGTTTAGCAAAAGGATGATGTATCCTCCACATGTCATATAGGCAGGAGCATCTAATCTGGTGGAATGTGTGGAAGTGATGAACCACCGAGGAGGTTGGGGGGGGGGGGGGGGGGGGGGGGGGGTGCATCGGGGGGGGGGGGCGTTAGATATATGTCAGGAAGAGATTTGGCGGGGGGGGGGGGGGGGGGGTGGAGGTGGAACAGCGGTCATATGTGGGTGAAAAAAAACATCAACCCCCCCTCTATAAGGTAAGTATGTTCAAATTCTTAGTTTGGGTCCTATTGGGAGCATACAAATTACAGAAGGTAATTGAGATACCTCGATGCGTGCCGTGCAATATTAGGTATCTGCCCTCTGGGTCTCCTGTTGATTTGATGAGGGTAAATTGAAAAGTTTTAATAAATAGAATTGCTACACCCGCTTTTTTCCTATTGGGAGAGTTTGCCATGCTGGATATAATCTGAAACCAAAAAGTAAAGGTGGTCAAAATGTTTTTTTTTTTTTGCAGAAAAATTACGTCTGTGCAAGATACTTAAACCTCCCTAAGGGCTAGTTTTCTTTTGGTATTGGAGTTTAAGCCCTTAATATTAAGGGACAGTATTCTAGACTTCACAATGAAAGTTGGGAGACTAGTATAGCTGTGTACCATAAAGGCAGGTGGACTGCGTACCTTAGTAAAGTGTAAAGCTGGGGCTATCAAAAGGATGCTAAGCTGGGGTTGACCTAACCATCCAAACCTAATAACCCCACAGGGGCCCAGATATGCAAAGTGGAATGGGTGGGACTTCCCAAACAGGAAAAACCCAAAGGCAACGGGAAGAAAGGAAAAGGTTAAAAAAAACAATAATAGGAGGAAAAAAACACAAATGACTATGGTGAGGTCGCCCTCTGGCAGCCAAGGAAGCCTAGCCACTCATCGGTCCCCAATAATCAAGAAGAGCACAGAAAACCTAATTAGGAAATTAGTGGAGAGGTCTGCCCCAGGGGTTAGGTAACCCGGGAGCCCCTAAAGGGCACCATCGGAACTCAGTAGGAGCAATCTTGTCTGTCCCGGCAACACGGGCCAGAAACATAACAGTAACCCAGCAAACATAGGTAAATTGTAAACATAATATTTCCAGTATATGAAAGGAAGGCTCAGAGGCAAACTATAAACAATATTAGTTGCAGGGTGAGTGAGGTCGAGCGTGGAGGATACAGCTAAACACATATCAAGGTAAGTAATCCTCCTTCACTTAACCCCAGTCCCCACAACAGTTGAATAGCTATACAGTAATCCAGAGGCATAAAATGTCCAGAATATACCGGACAGAATAGGGATATCTTTAATTTTTGTCCCGGCTCACCTGATCCAATAGAGAGGTGGAATGACCAGATCCAGGTCTTGATCTCTTCCTTGGGGCAACAGTTTGCCAACTAGGAGGTTTCGGGAGTGGACAGGCCTCTGTTTCCCAGCCCAGAAGTCAGGGACGGTCGATTCCTAAGTCCTAACAAAAAGCAGGGAGGTTCTCCTTCTCCTCCTTCAGCTCATAATCCGCCAAACAGCAGATGACATCTTTTGGTCTTGAGTTATTATTTGGCAGTCGCAATGCACAATGTACTCGTTGGAATTTGATTGGTTGGGAAGAGGGGCATCCTACAATGTTATTGAATATAGCTTTCAGAACTGGTTTGAGATCCGCAGCTTGAGTAGCCTCAGATAGGCCAGGAACCCAAATATTATGCCTCTAAATAGCGCTATAGGTCTCCAGACTTGGTGTCGTATTTACGCGATTTGTGGTCAAGCTGGTCTATGTCCCCTTTAACTTGTTGTATTTCCTCATTAAGGGCCTCCACTCTCCCTGCCAAGGACTGGAGATCATTGCGCGAGGCTCAAATTTCTGATTTACAGGTGGTTTGTACCTCCGATATAAAACGTTTGGAAATCTGCTTTGGTGGGGAAACTTTGTAAATAATTCCCCCAATACAACTGGAAACCCAAATCTGGCGGCAGAGGATGAGCTGTATTATGTGGTGTAGGTAAAGGAGAAGGACCTGGGGCCCCCTGCTCTCCCACACCGGAGACACATGGAGCATCCATAGATCCCCAAACAGATGGATCTTGCATCACTGTATGGGTTGAGCGAGCACAACCCTTTGTGTGACAGAAATTCAGCAGAACAGGGTTAGCCGCAGCAGCACACACCTGTGAATCTGGGTCTAGGGAGCGTGGTAAGGTGGAGAATGGCTGTAGGAAGAAGGAGAGGCCTCAGAAGGGGAGGAAAGACCCTCTGGCGTGCTGTAATCACCACAACCTTCTATCAAGGGAGAAGCAGGAGGGGTGAATATCCATGCCGTATGATGTATTCCCAGGGACACAGATCTAAATGGAGACTGCGCCGTCTGGGTCCATCATGGTTGCCTGTGAGGAGGTCGCTGGAGAAGAATCCCAGATATAGTCCCAGATTGAGGTTTGGGAAGATCCGGAGCAGTGCGCCCAGGTGGAAGGAGTCTTCATAGCTTCAGGCCTCAGCTTTACCCACGTCTGCCAGGTGAGATTGCTCAGAAATTCGTCCGATAATGCCAGCACGGAACGAAGAGAATGCTTTAAGCCGCCATCTTTCAAGCCCGCAAAGCCACGCCCCCGTTTCAGTTACTTTTGAACTCAAAAATAAGCTTTTATAATTTAACCCAAGAAAAGTAAAACAATTTGGTTTTCCTATTTCACAGTAAAACAATAATTTATTTTAAGATTATTAGGAGTAACCAATATCCACTGTGTTGGCATATTTATGAGCTAGAAGAGTTTTCTGTTCACTATTTGCAAATTCTCTGGCCAAAATTGTTTTAATCATAAGGTGTTTTGTGCTCATGTAACAACAAAAAAATAAGCATTGTCAGTACACTGCAAGGACAGGGCCAGTGTAGAAAATCAATCACATGGCACGTTTTACATATTGTACATTACATGCCCTCTTAAATCAGCAATTATAGGTTTATATCAGGGAAAGTTGCTTTTCTTGAAGCTTTTTTCTGAATCTATATCAAAGTCGAAATTAGTTGCATTAATAAATATTTTAACTACATGTATGCATTATGTGACACATTAAGGATTATCATTTCTTATTCACAGAATCCTCGACTGGCTTAGAGCACCATACATACATTAACGAAACTTCGGAAATACATATTCTCGAGTGCTCACGATACAATTTTCTATCTATTATCAATGTATTTTAATCAATTGATCAATGTATTTTAATAATGAAACAATAAACTCTCTTTATAAAACAAGGAATTCGACAGTTTCTCAAACATTCCCTGATGAGAATCAATTAATGGAATTGAAACACAGACCTGAAACACATAGACCTGGTGAAAGATTGCCACAAGGGAATGTTTAAGGGAATGTCTGATTGACTGTTTTAATAAATGAGCCCAAAAGGGTTGATGTAGCAGGTCATTTTCCATATTCATACCTGGTTAAACATTTTTCTTACAGTCAACTGTGACTAGTAGATATTTTAGATCCTTATTGGTTGTTTTAAAAAGTGGTTCAAATATTCATTGTTTTTCCTTTTTTATGTTGACTTATTGCAAGCAAATTTTAATGTTACTTGGGATTAGGATACATTTTGATACTTTAGCAATGAGACTGTGCACCAAATTGTGAGCTTGATTTTGATGCTTTTTTACCACACCTAAAGGATATTTTGCACAGTGTTTACATGATAAATGAACTGACAAGAGAGGAACTCAAATATTGAAATACTGCTGCTGCTACACAGTTTTTATGTAGACTTTTCTTTTTATGTCCCTGCTACAGCTTGTACATATTTGCTCTGCTGGCAGCGACAAAGACACAGCAAACAAGAGATGAAGGGCATGTGCCTTTAGTGCATGAGCACCCCTCTGCCTGCTTCAACATCAATAAGCATTGTATAGGAAGACCAGGAGGTTGTTTAATAATGTGGACTTTTCAACATGATTTACTATTGTAATAAAACAAAATTGATAAAAAGTTCTTCATCTTTCTCACCTTAGCTAGTTTGATTGACACCCTGCTCCCAGGATGCAGTAGACTTAAGCCTTCTAATGCCAGATCACACTCACAAGTGAAATTTGGCCAGTGGTGTTATATTATATGGGAACCAGCAGCTGAAAAAAAGGCAGCCAGCCCCTGATAATGTTGGGAAGGAAGATAGCAGGACAGAATATACAGTGAAGCACCAGAACAGCATAAATCAAGTATAGGCAATTCTCTGAGAATGAAGTATGTTTAATAAAGATTTTTTCCTTTTAAACAGTATATGAACGTACAAATTTGAAAAAAGGGCATGTGGCTTGGCCAATGGACAGATAGGCTCCCACTACAGCTCCTGAAGGCACTCCAGAACCCATCAGCACTTCTCTTACTGTGTGGACCATGGGAAAGAGGAGCACCCAAGAGCCTGCAGATCCCTCAGGAGGCATGCGATCATGAGGCCTGTGTCCAAGGTGGTGCTGGGGCACCAGCACACATGCATGCCCCACTAGAAGCACAGCTGCAGGATTCATCACAAACGATCACCATTCTCTGCACCATCTTAAGCACAACACAGATGCCTCCCCACCGCTCTGGGTGACCTGGCACCACCAGCTGCCGCCCTCTGCACTCCCCCCTCCTTCTCAGCCCTGACAGGCTCACTCAAAGGGACACGAAGGCTCTTCAAGCTCACACATATACTCCAGGAAATACTCCATATTATGTAGGCTTCAAAATGTGCCTGTAAGACACTTTCTGGACTGAAATTGCAACATTAAAAGCATGACATGACACACTGCATAGAGGTAGCAGAAAAGGCTACTGAGGATCTCTAGATCCATGTCACCAAGCACACTGCGGTACTCAATAAGAACTCGGAGATTCTTCATCAGCTTATCTCCCACCAGGATGATTTAGAGAATAGGAGGAGATACAATAACATTTGCCTGACAGGCATTCCTGAAAAGGGGTAAACCAAAGATCTCTGTGTAGCTGTGATAGCTATCCTTAATGCCCTGCCTTTCAAACCTAAAGAGTCGCCCATTGACATAGATAACATACACAGGGCCTTGGGATCTAAATTCTCTGACCTGTGGCACCTTCGTGATGTGATCTATTGCCTGCACCCCTACCGCATTAAGGAAGAAGTCATTATGGTAGCCCACGACCAAGGCATTGTTTTCAATGACACCCATTATTATTTGCTTTAAGATCTCTCCCGCCATACTCTGGCTCTCAGCAGGTCACTGAAATTTTTACTAGATACTCATCACACCCAAAAACATCATCATCACCTACAGCACACGATTGATGAGGATTTCTGGTCCAGCTCATGGCTTTCAAGAATGGGTGCTCAATGATGTTTAAGGCCTTGGTAGACATGCCACCCTTCATTGATGTCTTTGACTTAGTAGGTATCTCACTGCTGGACTGCCAGACTACCTTGGACCAACTGGACCAACCCCCTGAGGACTCTTGGAATCTCACTACTAGGAAACTCCCACGCACTAGGGGCTCAGCACCTCCGAAATCTACACCCTGACAGATCCACCTGAAATAGGCTGCCTCGTGCAGCTCTTTCTCAGGTGGATTAAATGTTTTTGTGGCCTGTGGTAATGTTACGTGAACCTTCGCTACTGGTGCATGGTCTCTTTTGATATTTCCTTTTGTTTATATGTAATATGTTTGTTACCTTCTATAGGTCTCATAGGTATCAGTATTGTTTGCTTTTGGACCAATCAGCCTTCATCCTATACCAGCATACCTCCCTGTCCCTCAGGTTCTTTAGAACCTTGGTAGGGAAACATCTGCTGAGTGCAACTAGGGCCTGAATTCCACTACATTGGAAGTCCAATATTGAAAGCTTCTCTGTGGCCCAATGATCCTGTAATGTGAATGAGCTTATTCTCATGGTGGGTCTCACTGCTAGCGTCCATGAAACATCAAAAAACATTTGAGGACATTGAGTTTTAACTGGAAACAATTAATATATATTAGATACTTGCCTTGACCAAATGTATAATACTATGCATTGTGCCGTGCTCTATGCCCTGTAAAATGTAATTCTCGTTCAATGCTTAATGTGTTGTATTATGTTTGGCCCTTTTCTTTATGTTTGTTTATCTACATGAATCTACAAATAAGAAATAAACAAGAATCTACAAAAAAAGGTCAAGGTCTGATTTAAGCAGGAACATAGGTCTATGAATTGGGGGCTTAGTTTAGTTAGATCAGATAGCATATGGAAAGGGGCTTACCCTACTATCAGCCTGTTATACTGAGGCACTGATTTCTTTTCTGCTCTAGGTGTTGGTAATTAGTTCTGCATAAATACCATATATTTTATTTCATTTTTTTTTTTTATTTTATTTCCCGATACAGGCACAGAGGAGACTCCAACATTAGGAAATCTTGATGCATATATGGCTAAGCTACACAGTGTGATTGAACGTAATCCAGCTCAGCATGAAGAATTAGTTTTTCAGATAAAAGAGATTTTATCCAGGATTAATAGGTAAATTTTGACTGTTACAGAATACATTGTCTAAAAAAAATCTTACATTAATGAAGCAGTAAAGTAAATATAAAAAACAAATACACATGGAACCCATTTTGTGTTGTTGCTTTCTGCCTTGGAACAAACACTGCCCAAGCCTTGTCGGCGGTTAGTGATCATCTTCTCTTTCATAAATGATTTAAAAGATCAAAGTCACTAAAATATGTAATTACAGATTATATAAACACTGCCTAATCAAAGCTGTATAAATACATCTTGGCCAAATGATTTGCACACAAGAATGCAGTACCAGGTCTTTGTCAGTACGGGATCACTATGTATATAACATATACCTGTAATAGAAGAATCAATATTCTTTTTTTGTAGTGACATATGAGCTGGCTTCAGAAACCACAGCACTCAGCAAAAAAGCAAACAGGTTGCTTATCATCAGTCAGGTTGCTGGAAAGGTGCCTCTTCTATTAACCAGTATGCTTTACCATACAAAAGTAAACCTTTGCTGACAAGGTCACTTTAAGAAACCAGGAACTTAGGTCACTACTAGGAGACAGAGATGGTCAGTGAGATGCAGAAAATTTTACTTTATGAATTTAACATGCAAACTTCATGCAGATTGCACTGACTTGAAACCAGGCCAGTTTGCAGAGTTGCAGAATTTTACTAGCGTATTATTGTGATCAATTTCCATATGAATTGCATAGGTTGTATTTTTTCCTCTTTGATCTCCAATGACAAGTAAGACATGTGGACCCAAAAACACTTTTGCAATATACTGAGAGTAACTTTATGCAAAATGAGATCCCCTGACTCCCTAAAGAGAGGTGTGCTGTAAAATCCCAGAACCAGTGTAAAAGACACTGGACAGGTGATTCCAGTGTTGACGTTTATATTATTGTGACTCTTAACCTCCTGAGCGTTACACTGAGGTCTAGATTTCTGTACCAAAAGTGATCCACTGTTTTTCATGAAATTTTTTTTTTAAATTGTAGACCTGTAACTTACAGAAATATGTCCGAACAGGGGTTCTAGTAGATATTATGAATATAAAAAATGTTTGAAACACACAATCATTTAAAAAAAAAATTACTTTTAATAAAATTAAAGGAAAAACACAAAAATCAGCTTAAACATGACTACATAAACAAAACTTGAAGCCATGGCAGGGGGGGTCAGGCAGGTGGTGATGTCCAGGTCCAGGCAGAGATGTCAGAGTCCAAGCAGAGGTCAAAGCAGGCGGAGATGTCAGAGTCCAGGCAGAGGTCAGGGCAGGCGGCAGGCAGAGATGTCGGAGTCCAGGCAGAGGTCAAAGCAGGCAGCAAATGGTCAAAATTAGGCGAAGATCAGCAAAGGTAAGATAAGACACAGTGTTACACACTAGCCATCCAGGGAATAAGTGGCAATTTTTAAAACTTTGATTCTGTATTTATTGGGGTTTGTTTTGAATTATTTTGTATTGATTGGATACGGGAGTTTGTATCCAATCCAATACAAAATAAGAATTTGAATTTCCAAGTTATTTACTTTTATTTTATTTATTTTTTTATTTTTTTGTATTGGATTGGATACAGGAGCTTGTATCCAATCCAATACAAAATGACAGTTTGAATTTACCAATTACACACTTTGTATTTATTTGAATTATTTTGTATTGGATTGAATACAGGAGTTTGTATTGAATCCAATACAAAATGAATGAATGAGTTTCTATTTGAATTTCCCGCACACGCGCCGACGTCATCACGCACGCAGGGAGGAGCCGTCCGTTTTTTTTTTTCTCCGCCGGACGGCTTCTCCCTTCAGAGATCATCCGGCGCTGGAACGAGAAGGACGTGGGACAATCAGCGGGACCAGGCATCTTGTGTTCCACCAGCCGGGCAGCGGAACACAAGATGCCGGCCGGCATCTTACCGGTCCCGCTGGCACCCAACGCTGGAGAGGGAGATCGACGGACGACGCTGGACGGAGGATGACGCTGGAATACGAAAACGACGCTGGATGAGCACAGGGGGACCAGGTAAGTATGGATGGGAAAAATCTCGGGGTTAACCATCCTAGCCGTTTTTTTTTGCCCGAACGAAGGTCGGGCTTAACGGCTAGGTGGTTAAATGTTGCAAGCGCAATGATTAGGGCCACACTAGAGGACAGTGTCCACAGCAACAGGAGTGTATGCAGTGTTGTGCAATACAGTTTGCATTACTTGCTTTAAATTGCTTAAAGATAGTTTTCCGTGAACTATTTTTATATAAAACAACTGCCTTAGCTTTGCTTGAATTAGGAAGTATGGAGACTCTCAAGCAGGCCAGCGTGGTACTTGAAATAGCACCTATGGAGAAAACTATCCATACTGTGAACATATGAGGATGGTAATACACACCGACTGCTTCCTCGCTCAATGCCCACTATTTATGAAACATTAGTCACTAGGTAGAAGTCAAAATAAAAATTTAAATGGCTGCCAGAATACCTAATTTTGAGATGCCCCAAAATGTTATCACCACAACTTTTTAACTGCTAAAAGTAAATAATTATTGGTCATTTAGGGCTCTATTTGTAAAACAGAGAATCAGACATTCCCTCAAACATTTTCCAAGTCCATGTGTTTAAATGGCAGTAATAATTCCCACTATGGAATAGTTGAGCCCTTAGTGCAAACTGTTTTGTGTATTTTTGGTGGATTTAGATACTGTTCCTGAGCAACTAAAATAGATTCTGAATTCTTAATTTATTTTATTATTGCAACACTGCATGCATAAGCACTCACACCACATAATAAATAATATAGAACATTTTTTAAAACTTTATTTTCCTTTGCTGCTGCTAGTCACTGTGGTAAAAATAGCTATGTTTTATTGTGAAAACTGGATTTCTTCTCATTGAAAATGTCTTTTATTTACAGACTGCAGTCACTATTGTGTTGGTGCCCAGACTTAAGATATTAAAATATTTACATATCCTAACAAGCATTTAAATAGCTGAGATTGCTCAATTACAAGCGAAAGCACATAAATCCAAGCATTTTAAATTCTTTCTTGCAGTATTTTTCTTTCCTACTAACAACACTTTTTTATTTGTCTTTAACATGCCTTTAAACTTGCTTGGAAATATGATTCCAAGAGTTAAATCTCTCCAAAAACAGTGTGTGGTAGAGGAATTGCCAGTCCCTAATCACTACCAGTGGCTGTACTGTGTATGGGCTCACATTTTTTAGTAATAACTACAAAGATATTATGCCCAACAGCAGTTTCAAGGATTTTGGATGTCTACATCTATGTCTGTGTGGCTAACAGTGTTTTTTTAAGCAGCGTGTCATCTCATTACTAGAAAGTTTGCGCTCAAGGACGAGATTTTTTTTGTGCACAGTTTTCAAGAGGTTACAAAATAGAAAAATTCTGATACTACACAAAATTCCTTTGTAAGCTTTAGAAAATGTGGCCTTGCTTTTAAAACCACAAATATAGCACAACAAATAGGAAGGAGCAACGCCAGTCTCTGTTGCACTGGACTTGCTATAACGTTTTAGTCCTATGAACAAAGTCTTCAGATTTCTAACTTCTCCATAAACAAGCCAAAACAGTGCGGAGACAAAAAAAATGACTGTGGCAGGAAATGCTTTTTTTTTCATCTGACGTGTACAGCTCTTTCTCTGAACAGGATTGTACATTTGTACAGTGTAATAAGGAATTTTTTTCGTTTAATGTGGAAGTGTTTCCTGTTTGTTATTAGTAAATATCTGCAAAACTTCTTTTTGATTTTATGTCAATCTTTTTTTTTCTATTGATTGAATTACCTATTGTGTGTGTGTGTGTGTGTGTGTATATATACATACATAGGTTTTGCATGCATATTAATGTATCTTTATTTGTTTTGCAGTGAACATCTATAAGATCCATTTTCACCAATCAGCAAACTCCTCGAAACTTCACGTATTGGCTGCTCTGCAAGGCATTTAAGTAGATAATTTCACTTGTTAGACTCTAATGACAACAGTATAAAAAAATCAATTGTTTTGAACACAATGTATAAAAATGAAAATCAAAAATTTAAAATAGATAAACCTGTATATGAACATACAAAATGATTACTTGGGTAAAATTTAGAGGTAAACTTATAAGTTATTTCCCTCATTTCAACCTAGATTCTCCATAATTTTCCCTATTGTGACTGCTGTGCACATTTGGCCATTAGGTTGAAGAACCAGTCTATGGGCCTGATTTATTAAAGCTTCCCAAGGCTGGAGAGGATACACTTTCATCAGTAAAACTGGGTGATCCAGCAAACCTGGAATGGTTTTCTTCAAAGTTATTTGTTAGCCAATGTTTTCAACCATGGACCAGATGCATTCCAGGTTTGCTGGATCAGCCAGCTTCACTGATGAAAATGTATCCTCTCCGGACTTAGAGAGCTTTAATAAATCAGTTCTTTTGTTTTAATATGCAACACTGAAATGACAAATGTAAAGAGATTTGACTGTCTGTTAGTGAACTTTCAGGCAAAATGACAAGGAAGTGAATAATAAATACACCCCTTCGAGTTTTAGACGTTTTTCCTCACAAAAGCATAGTTTTGTTCATGTTATATATATGTGCTGTAAGTAGATTACAATTACACGTGTAAAATGTGACCGTTTGTGCCAAACCTCTGAATAAATACTATGGAATACTATGTTTATTAAAGTATTTGTTAAATCTGTAAAATTCTGGGATAATCTTTCAGTTTTCTTTTCAGTATTTTCCAGTCTACAGCATTCATTAAATCAGACCTTCCACTCCCTATTTTTTTTAAATGTTTCCTTAATTTTTACCTTCAAAATAAACATACATATTCAGCGGATCCAACATTGTTCACTTTTTATCTGTCATTATGTTGTCATCTGGTTCTGTGATTTTTCTTCTCTTTAGGATCAGTGCCTGATCTCACACGGCATGCTTTACATTGAAAGTTTCAGGGGCTGTTTCACACAAAGAAAAGCCCTGGCTATTGTGCTCACTCTGCACATGGGTAAGATTGAATGTCAGATCATTTCCCTGTTTGTTACGCCCCCGATGATCTGGTATTTGGTCTTATGAAGTGTTGCTTGAAATTTTTGTGAACCCTTTAAAATGTTCTATATTTGTATATGAAGCACCACTGTATGTGCATAGTGTGAGATTTGGTACTGGCTTTTCCTACATCTGTCAATCTTACACACCTTCATGAAAAACAGGAACAAGTTTGACACACAAAGAAAATATATATTTTTAAAAGTAGGTGGCATATAGTATAGATCACTTATCCTAAAGGTGATCAGACATAAAGGTTTATTGACCTGCATGGTTTTTGATTAGATACAGTATAAAAAAACATAAAATGAATATAACAAAGTAGAAGGCTTTGACAGTATAACTAATTTGAACAGATTGAAGTAGTCATACCATACTTAAGCAAGATATGATCTTTGACATGGCACGTCATTTAAACAATGCTCAGTTGGTACTAGAAGGCCCAAAATGTATGAGTTGCAAATTACCCAACCATTACACCACCACACGCCTAAACCATAATCCAAGCAGTTTTTCTGATAATCTTCTTTAGACAAGTTCAAATGAACTTCATCGGGTCATCTTGACAATGTGCGTTGAGTTGCTGCCATGTGATTGGTTGTTTAGATACTGAAATTGTGTGAACACACCATTGAACCAATGTACCTAATAAAGTGGCCGATGCTTGTATAGGAAGAACCATTGACATATGCTACTAAACACATTGGCCCTGATTTAATAAATGCTGGGGATACACGTTTATCAATGAAGCTGGGTAATCCAGCAAACCTGGAATCTATTTCTTCAAACCTATTTGCTAGCAAAAATTTTGAATCCTGGCCCAGATGCATTCCAGGTTTGCTGGATCACCCAGCTTCACTGATGAGAAGGTATCCTCTCCAGCTTTGGAAAGCTTTAATAAATCAGGCCAGTACACACATTTTTCTGTTTGCAACATAATTGAATCAGAATTTACCTAACAGATATTCTTAAGGCTATACTTAGGGTTTAAATATTAATAATATATCTTTATTTTATGTTCAGGTTACATAGATTGAAAAACAAAGTCCATCAAGCTCACATGCTAAGTAAATAAACATGGTAGAACAGAGCATATTACCGAAAAAAAACATTTATACATAGTTGATCCAAAGGCAATCCAATAGGGATAAAAAATTCCTTCTTGATCCTGTGAGGCAGTTGGATATTTCATGGATCACCAGTCTGTGCTGGTCTTCCTTTTAAACTTTAATACCCAGTTATATTTTTTGCTGGGATCAAATAAGCTGCCTTATTTGTCACATTCTAAGTAAGAACGTAGTGTCACTGTTTGGGGATTAGCATTCTGCACCCCAACATATCAGAAATATTTGCACCAGCACCTTCTCAGCTATACCTGAATACTAAACCCCTGCACTTCCATCGGATCCCATAGGATATAAATTCCCATTTACATGTATTTCTCCATTTTTCCCCCACACTTTACCCCCCGCTTTTTTTTTTACTCACAGCTACCTTTCCAAGGCATTTACAAATACATTGCGAAGACCAGGACCACACTCTCTCCACCTGTTTCTGTTTCTCAACCTGTTTCTTCCTCACCATGCCATTCTCAGTATTTCCATGGCACAAGAGTGTAGGATGTCTCCAATCTTCTTGTGCCATACTTTGACAAGAGCTTCAACTTTAACCCTGTTCACCATGCGCTATTGAACACGTGTATCACATCTGATGAATGTACTCCAATTGCAAAGCCCCACACTGTAATTTTAAAATTTCTATACTATGCGGACAAGAAATTCTCTCTGTCAAATATCCAAGATCTTTTAACGTCCATACCAAAAAATGTTGATTTTCCAAACTTTTTCTGCTGTAGTTACCCAACAGAAAAGAGCCTCCTTTCCAGCCTGTAAATTCCTGGTTGACCACAATGTTTTGTTTTGCTGTATCCAGCTAATTTGTGTGTTTTATGTTAATAGATCTCCCATGCTTTTCAAGAATCCTCTGACCCTGCCATATGAAGAATAGACATATATCCAGCAAGGTTGCTTTCTCACTGTTGTTCTGACTTGAATGCTCTGTTGTTTATGCAGTATCTCCCCTTCCACCAGCCAATAAGGTGATAGCCCTTGGCTATTTAGCTGACTTTTACACCGCTTAGTTTTCGTGCTACATGTCTCCACTACAGATGAGCCCCCTAGCTCTACTGAGCATTTCCTATTTACCTGCCTGTTAATTGAATGTTTCCCAGTACAACTCCTGTGTTTACCCATTGTAATGAAGTCTGTTGTTTCCCTATCTATTCCCGGGTGGTATTCCAGTGTTTCCTTTGTCTTTGATGACCCCTGTGTCACCAGTGCCTCTTTTGTCTTTGGCTTCCCATGTCTTTGGTTTGCTTTTATCTACTTTTCAGATTTTTTTTCCCATTTTCTCAGCAGAATATTTCCTTTAAGAATGTCAAGAGTGATCTCTTCAATAGTTAAAATCAAATCATTACTGGCGTTGCCCAAGATTGGATTTCTTTTTACAGGCTTCACTTTTAAAAGTCCTCACACGCGGAGTATCCTGGTAAACATCTTAACAAGAGAGCATACACTACCAAGAATGATACAGATGATGAAAAAAAATTTACTTACAAATATGATTTTTATGCACGCTCACAGCGGGCAAACTCAGGAGGAACAGGCCTGTTTTTAATGTAATTCCTTTGCACAAACATACCTGAGAGGTCTCCAAATAGCTTCTTTAAAAACATCTAAAAAGAAATGCTTTATCAGGGTACATTTGTCTAGCCAGCATGATTTATAATTTATCACAAGGGTGTTTTAAAAGCACCATATATTTAGTGTTTAGGTTTATGGTCCTACATTTCTTACCCTGACACAACACATTTTGAACAAAAAACAAAATGCTCAGATTTCTGTGGTTAACATATTTGGTGAATTTTGTTTTCCATTTTCATGTTTTCACTAGCCACCTCCATGAGACCATCAACAAATGCCAAATTTACCTTGAGAGGCGAGAATAAATAATATGCAAAAAAACGAGAAAGGTCATCGTACAGTTTTTGCCAACATGCATAAATCAAACAATATTATCATGTTTGTGTGACAATGTATCAGATGTAGTAATAGCTGCTTTACAAAAAAAACTCTTTCCAGAGGACCAGCTAAAATGCACACCTTAGTACCTCTACATCCTATTCACAGTAGGCTTTTAGCTTTTTCGGAAATAAAAGTTTCATATATATGTTCCTCATACCAGGCCAGAAATTATTTTTTGTCATCAGTCATCATCTAGTCTATGCCGTAATACATGCAGATGTAATCCGGCTGCGTAATGCACAGTGCCCCCTTGGTTTGCAAGCTATATTTTGTACCAATTTTTTCTAACTACGGCGAACGGCATTTTGGCATAATCTATTTTTGGTACATGTATGTAGTTGCATGTAACAAGTGTGTGAGTCAAAATTGTCTATGCCTCTGCTACAAATGCTACATCACACCCCAATATATCCTTAGCACTGTAAAACACATTGTGACAACAGGTGTCCCAAAAAGACCTCATTCTACAAAAGGTTACATCATAAACGGTTTAACCTGTGTATAACTCTAAACATTTTACAGACTGACGGATATGACAATGCTTGCACCCCAGTTGATCACGTTCTTTATACCGACAATTAGGTCTTTGGCAAGCTTTTCGCTAAACTCGAGGCATCCATGTGTATTTTTATGGTGGTACAAAGAACTGCACCTTTTGCAAATGTAAGCATCACCATTAAAACCTTGACGCTTTTAATACTGAAATAATGGTTATTGTGATGTAACAAATATACAGTCTTTTCTCTAAGGGGCTCCACTATGTTGTAATACTGCCAGTCTCCTAGGTGTAATACAAAACTTATTCTGTTACAGTTAGGTAATTTAAAATACCCAATATCCCTAAAAGGCACCAGTAAGTCCTCAGGTAGGCCTAAATAGCTTGTAATAGCTTTTTTTTTGTAACTTTCTGACTTTTTTCTAACAAAAGGACATTGCTAATGTCAGAGCCTTTCAAAAGAGCACACAAACTAGTAGCCAAATACAAGTTAGGGTCAATCGTACACCCAGTGTTTATTTACTATGGATGATTTTGCTTAAGTGTTGTAGCAGAAGTAGCAATGATATCTGCCTCTTAAGAGCTACCTGAAATTTAATATTTTAGCAAATTCAATAAAATTATATAACAGCCAACCCCAGAGAAGAGTGGCTCTTTTATCAAACAAGTCCATATTCCCTCTATATCCCCTTACCAATTAGAATTGACCCAATTGATCCTAATAGAACTAGAGGTCTGAACAATATTTTACAACATAAAACTCCTCAGGTGGCCTTTGCTGCTCCTTTTGTTGGATGCAGAAGGAGTTTGACAGAATGCATTGGGGTGGTCTTTGGTCCTCGACAAATTTGGTTTCGTAGGCCCCCACAAAAACAGCAGTTCTGACTCTGTACTCCCAACCTTCTACAAGGATTTTCTTATTTGAGCCATCTCATAACAATTCCCAATCACAAATGGCCCTCCTATCTCCTGTGATTTTCATATTGCTCCTAGAACCACTAGCAGAGCCTATTCGTATTAATGACAATAATAATGGTACATGATAAAGTGCATTATTTGGGGAGGACATAATCCTTATGATTACAAATCCTGAAATTTCCTTAAGAACCAACCAAAATACTCCAGAGTGTTTTAGTGCAGTCTCGCACTAAGGTAAACGCTAACAAGTTCCACCTTTTAGGATTACATATACCAGCGTACCTTAAAATGAGCATTATGTCTTCCTTTCCTTATAGGTGGAAAACTAAATACATTACATTTTTGGGAAACTCATTCCCCTCACACACTTATTCCAGATTAATTTTCTCAATCTAATAACAGCACTACCTAAAGAATTAGCCCAATATAAAAGGACAGAATTATCTTGTATTATTATGGCAGGCAGAGTGGCGACTATTAAGATATTTATTTTGCCAAAAAAACCAAAAGAAATATCATATATGTATGTATAATAATTTTTTATTGAGTTATGAACAAAATGATAACCATGTAACATAAACCATAAGAGAGTACAAAGAAAAATAAAGGGGCTGGGAGGGAAGGAGGGAATAAAACAATAGGGAAATATAGGCGAATATAAGGGAGGTATATATATCATAATATACAGTCATTTGGTTCCTATCCAAAAAGATAAAGGTAAGTACACTTTCCACATATTTATTTAAAGTTGTGTTCAACAGCCTATATCTAAGTCAGCCCAGGTAAATTTGGATTTCTGGAGTGTTTTTATAACAATTCCATGAGTTCCATATTATCTTTGGATCCATGTATTTCACATAATATTTGAGATTCCATAGCTTCAATCTCGTTAATTTCACACATCCATTCTGCTATAGTGGAAGTTGTGGTAGAGCCCCAATGTCTAGCTAATATTCTTTGGCCTGCTATATTAAAGTGTTGGAGGCGGCCCCTCTTTATACTTTTATATAAGCCAGGTGTTACGGCGATTTCCCATTGATCCCAGATCAATTTTTTGATAGCTTCTGATTACTTTCTGATAGCTTCTGTTTACAGAGCTGGAAGAGTGTAACACACGCAACTTAATGTGTAGTTAGATCACTCTCAAAACTATTGTTTGCACAGTTTATATAACAGTTCAAAGACATGATCAGTGCATGATCACATGACTACAGAGAATTAGAAGACATGACAAATGTCCTTGTGGTTCTCTTAGAACAAGTTATTTTTGTCAAAGTAACAGATATATGGCGGTAGGGAGTAAAGGAAGAGTTTCAAGGCAAAAAGGGGGAGAAGCGGACGTTAGTTTACTGATATGAAGTCTAGTTTCAACATAATTCAATCATCTACAAAACATAACAAAAGCACAAAATAATTAACTACAAGAATCAGCAAATTTCCTCAGCTCCCTTCACCAGGTAACATAGCCAATCGCGTAATGGTCGGGTAATGTTGTACATCCGTCCCCATATTAAGATTGTAAATGTGAAATTTGGTATCCCATGAAGTTTTAATTGTTGGACAAAAGTTCCAAAAATGGAGCATAGAACCTTGGGGTTGGTCACATCTCCAGAATTTCGCTGGGTAGGTAGGATCAAATTTATGAAGATCCATTGGGCATCTATACCATCTGCTGAAAATCTTGTACACCTCTCCTGGTCTTTTTTGGATCTGGATAAATTATGTATCAAATTGTTGGATTTTTCTAATCTTTCTTCTGTAACGGAGAGTCCCAGGTCTTTCTCCCAACATTTCATAAAATAAGGGTGGCCTTGTCTATGTTCACTTAGCAGAATAGCACATATGGGGGTTACACCATTAGTAACCCTAGTAGTTTGGGACAGAAGCTTTTCAAAAGCTGTTATTGGTCTAATATTATTGGAGATAAATGGAATTCTAAAGTACCAAAAAGGGTGTTAAAGGGCTGGGTTTGGGAGATAAGAGATTATGTCGTACTAATTTATGCTAAACCGATAAGAGTATGTATCACTGATGGTGGACTATGGAGAAATAATGACAGTAGGGGTGTGTTGATAGAGATGCATCCATAGTAACCTATAATTTGGAATCCCTGTTATGTGTACAGTCCACTATCCGGTGTAGGATGGCTGCTTTATAATACAAAATCTAGTAGTGCTAGCCCACCCCCTAACTTTCTTCTAGAAGGAATACATTTGTTAATTCCTAGACCATACAAAAGTGCGAATCAAGTGATTCAGGCAGGGGAAAATATAGCTTGGGGGTTGGGTCTGCACCTTATAACACCAATAAAGGATTTTTGGTAAAATATCCATTTTCACCATTTTTCTTACGTCCCATCCAGGATAGATACAAGCTGGTATATGTTTTGAGATTATGTTTAATACTATGGAATAAGGGTTTCAAATTGATCTCTGCCATATTGTTTAGATCACCGGGTATGCAAATACCCAGATATTTAGGGGATTTAGCCTGTCATCGGAAGGCGAAATTTCAGAGTAGGTATAATTCAAAGGGGGCATGGAGATGCTTACGGTTTCAGTTTTATCATAATTGATCTTAAAATTGCTCACCCACTAAAGCGGTCACATTCTTTCATTACCAGGGGGATGGACATAGATGGAGATGTAAGGTACAGTAATATACCATCTGCAAAGTCTGACATTTGTTCATGTTGGTGGCCATCATTTGTTAGACTTTTAATATCTGGAATGGCACAAATAGCATTTGCCAAATGCTCCATGATCAAAATATTAAATATTGGAGATAATGTGCATCCTTATCTTGTTCCATTGTTAACAGGAAAAGACGTAGATAATACCCCATTAGTTCGTACTCGTGCAGATGAATTTGCATAAAGGGCCAAGATCCAGTCAAACATCACGGGTCCCATCCCTATCAGCAATAGAGTTTCCTGTAGAAACTCAGTCAAATGCCTTTTCGGCATCCACCAAGAGAAGACATGTAGGAACCAATTCCTTTTGAGCTCAGTGGATCAGGGAGTCTGTTTTTGAATTATTGGCACGTGCTTCACGGCCCAATGTGAAGCCAGCCTAGTCCAATTGGATCAATGAAAGGATAACTTGTTTCAGTCTATTGGCTATAAGTTTGGAGTAAATTTGAATGTCTAAGTTAGTCAAGGAGAGCTACATATGGTGTTATCTCTGCCTGGCTTGGGGAGTATTGTAATATAAGCTTCTAAAGAATGGACCAGGAATGGCGTAAGATATTGCGTTAAAGACCAATACCATAAATGATGACAGGGTCCTCCTGAAATGTTTTATAAAATCTGGGTATCATCCCATCTGGGCACAGACTTTTCCCTATGACTAGGAAAGATATACAAGCAGTCAATTCTAATTTGGTACAAGGACTGTCCTATAACAATTGAGTCGTTAGAGAGATCGGAGGTAGGGCAGTTTCTTTGCTATATAACCAGCAGTAACCAGTGAACACTGACAGGTGAAAACATAATTATGACTGATGGGATTGCCAAACAAGTTGCATTTGTGGCAATGCCATCTCAGGCTGACAAAAAGAAGCAGGGGCACGAAATCTTGTCTTTCGTAGCCCAGATGCATCAGCCTTTGCCTTTCCAGATCTAGGCCATAAAGGGGAGCCTTTTTGATGGAGAGGGGACCTTGTAAGAGGGGATCTTAAGAACACTTAGGAATTGGTACAACAGCCATCAGGGCCACAGCAGATGATTGCTAGAACCAAGGTCAGATGTTTTAGTAATTTGTAGATCAAGGTAATTGGGGGGAAATGCAACCTATCATCAGCAAATTTGACCCCAGGGCTTGCTGGCATTGAAAACCTTGGGATGCAGTTTGTGGTTGCCATGGATGCAAACATGCCTACCAGTGGGAAGAACGGGCACTGGTTCCCTGTGCCTAGGGCTTTCTGATGTAGATACCACTTATTGTTGTTGCCGAATTTGGTCTTTGATTTTAGCTTGTTTTTTGAATATCCTGGAACTTAGACTTGATTTTGACATATGCAACTGCTGTGGTATTGTCCATTCCCAGAGAGACGTATTTGTCAAGATGGGATGTTAGGAATCTGGCACAATACCTGTTGGTTATCGCAGGGCATCTCACCTCACCAAACCATTATGTGGTGTCATGTGCATGTCTGCCTCAACGAGTTGCCTGTCTCTGCCTGAGTTAGCTTGCAGCACTTCCTGGTCTCACAGGTCTGTGGGCAGTATTGCTCACACTGATAAAGCCCAGGGAGAAGGAGCTCCTTAAGTCCCAGCAGTAATGGAGGCTGGTACTGTCACTTTGCACTAGCTACCTTGCTACTCTTTGTTGTGCTTCTTAATATTCCTGATATGACCCATGCCTGGATTCTGACTAAGCTTATTTGTCACCTGCCCTAACCCGCACCTGGACTCTGACTAAGCCTGTTTGCCGCCTGCTTCACCTGTGCCTGGACGCTGGCTAAGCTTGTTTGCTGCCTGCCCAGACCATGTGTCTGGAATTTAATTCCATTGGTCTGCCACCTGTCTCCACCCCAAGGCCGCTTCAGCTTTCCTCATCAGGTAGAGTGACCCCATGGGTTATGACCTGGTGACCCCCAGCAGCAAAGAGTCCGGTGGCCTGAAGGCCCGGTGAAGACCTGGTGTCACCTAGACAGCCTGTGGAGACACTGACAGAAAAAAAATTATATTGGAAGGCCCTTTATAGCTCTAGTAAATTTGAGACTGTCCATCTTACTGGGCCTTGTTAAGTTCCTTGAGCTATCTGTCCCAGACAAAGTGACACCCATCTGCGTTTGCAGGAATTTGATGTAATTATTACCCATTCAATAAGAAGGGGTGGATGATAACTGAGAAGATTTTGTCTGTTCAGCCACCAAAGAAGCATTGTCTTTATTTTCTGAATGGTGGGGACCTAGAGGATCTGTAGAACTACACTAAACAGGGGAGTCCATTTGTAAGTGCTGAGACCTTTGTTGGGCCCATGTGTCATCATTATTGTCAAGACAACTGTGCCCATGACTTTTAAGATATTGCCTAGTAGCTTCTGTTCTGGAATAGGCACAGTGTTTAAAAACCATACTCTGGACCCCTGATATACTTGGTTTTGAATGGGAAGAAGGAGATTTTTTTGAGTTCAAAATCCATCCAGGTTCTTTCATAAGGAGGACTATATCCCTTGTACAGGACTGCAGGGATTGGTCCTGGATTGGAGATAAAATTGTCCAGGATTCAGAGATTGGGCTTTTAAAACCAGGGTGTGCACTGGGGAAAAGAGTCAAGGATAGTGGAAAGCAAAGTTTGTTGTGTTTTAGTAAATTTTAGGGCCCTGGACTCTAGAATAGGAAGGAAGGTACTGGGCGGGCCTTCCAATTCTATCCCAGGTACACCCCCAGGTTTTGCCAAAACAGACTGCAGGGCTGCTACAAGTAGCAATCTATCTTAGAAGAGGAAGTGGAGATAGCAGCACGTAAAGGCCTCTGTTGAAACTGTGTTTTGCAAAGAAAAACTGTTAATGTTGTTTTATCTGTGTTGATTTGGGTTATGAACTTGGCTTTTCATTTTGTTCTCATGTATGCTAAAGAAAACTGTTTTTTTGGGGAGGAAAATAAAGAGACTTATACAGACAACAAACTTCTCAGTTTGTTTGCTGCAAGGACTAATCCCTATCCATTTCACAAGTGGTGCTCAGACGCGGGCAGAAGCTGAACAGAGAAAAAGTTTGTGTTTTAAATCTGCAAAAGTGACATTCAAAGGCTTCTTTGCACCATGGAGGAAGTGGTAAGGCAGCTGGCAATAACTACTGTTTAAATGCAGCAGAGTATGGCAGCTCAGCAGAAGGCCACAGAGGTACAATTGACGGTCCTTAGAGAGCCCACTGCGGAGCAGCATGCTATCGGAGGTGGCCCCGAAACTCTTTGGGGCAGTTGCACCTAACAATGAGGAAATTGTGAGGGACAGCCATTTTCCTTTAAAACTGACACCAGCAGATGATGTTGAGGCCTTTCTCCTGACTTTCAAGAGGACTACAAAGGGATACGGGTGGCCGGGAGACAAATGGGCTGTCCTCATTGCTTCTTTTCTGGCTGGAGAACCCCAAATAGCTTACTGTGACCTGAGCCCCGCTGAATCCCCTGAAGTATGATTGGCTTAAGGCATGGATCCTTGCTCGCCTCGCAGTAACCACAGTGATCAGGGCACAGAGAGTCTTTGGCTGGCAGTATTGTATAGCCTTACCACTGGGGTCACAAATGTATGACCTCATCCAGTTGGCTACTAAATGGCTTTAGCCTGAGACCCTGACTGGACCCCAGATGGTGGAGCATTTTGTGCTAGATCGGTTCCTGCAAGCCCTTCCGGTTGATTTGTAATGGTGGGTTAGTCATGGTGACCCCAATCTGAAGACCAACTTGTGGAGATGGAGGAGCAGCTGTTCCCAGCAAAACACCAAGACACAACCCTACCTCAAGTAATCAGGCCCCCACCACCAGGAAAGAGGTTTCCCCAGCGCCCTAGAACCAGCATAGAACAAGGTATATCACCACAGCCGCAGGAAGGGAGGTTGCCCTTCAGTGTTTGAGATTTTCTGCCTCGGGCCAAGCCAAGGCCCTATGCCCCCTGCAAGGAGTCTTAAGTGTGTACAGTGTGGACTGTCCCGGCAATTGTCCTACACCGAACATATGTGTACTAGTGTTGTTGTTCGAATTCCGGTCGTCCTAATATTCGACCCGAATATAGCTGTTCAAATTCGGGTCGACCAGAATTTTGCTGGATTCGAAGCTCCAAATTCGGCCTTCCACAACGCCTAGGGACCGCCCCCATAATGCCTAGGGCTCTCCAATAACAGCAGGGATGCTCTCCTCCATGTTTGTTGTGGCAGGCAGCCGATTGGCTATCTGTCACTGCATGCCACACAGGCAGCCATTGGCCTATATAAGGCCGGGGCATGCCTGCATTTACCACTCCTGACAGAGATTTGCTAGCATTAAAACCTTTCTGTGCTACTTGGCTTGCTTTGTCAATGTAAAAAGCAGTGATTTGCTTAGTTAGACTGTGTCACACTATTAGTCAGATAGATAGTTGGATTGTACTGTATTGGTGCAGTCCTGAAATCTACTGTACTCAGATAGGTAGAG
This sequence comes from Pyxicephalus adspersus, assembly GCF_032062135.1. Taxonomy (NCBI): domain Eukaryota; kingdom Metazoa; phylum Chordata; class Amphibia; order Anura; family Pyxicephalidae; genus Pyxicephalus; species Pyxicephalus adspersus. The sequence goes on from NC_092860.1 coordinate 69,089,063, forward strand.
TGTTTCACTGTTAGAAAGATAGATAGTCAGTCATTCTGTTACATACACAGCCAGAGCCAGGGTACCCTCCCTGACTGCGTGCACAGTATCACACTTGAGACTGAGAGACAGGTACAACAGACGCAGTGTATACTGCAGTATACAGTTTGTATAGTGTGCTGCATATTACAAGTGTCACCTCTGAAGGAAAGTGCTGCATACAATACACATAGCGCACTTGCATTTTTGGTGCTACACTTTGTGAAGCAAAATAGCTCCAAAGTATTTTGCAGAGTAAAAGGCCACACAAATTTGTACTATGTCTAGCCAAAGAGGAAGGGGCAGGGGTGGCAAAAGGCCACTGCTTCCTTTCAGCACATACAGGGAAACTGTCTCTTATGATGATGATGTCCTTGATCCGACATGGGGCCAACAAGGAGATCATCATAGGCAGGAAGAAGAGGAGGAGGAGGTGGAAGAAGAGGAGGAGGAGGTTGCAGAGCGCCCTCAAAGGGGGAGAAGGAGGAAGAGGGTAAAAGCTGCCCACACGCTGCAGTCTTGACGTACCAGTGAGGCAAGTCATAGTCATCCATCATCAGAAGCTGTCACACCAGCTGTGCCTCAAAAACCGCAGATCGCCACCACGAGCACCAGCTCCAGACCACCTACTGGCCCAGTTCGATGTTCGCCTGTGTGGGCATTTTTTAGTGTCCATAGTGATGACAACACTATGGTCATCTGCAAACTATGTGCTCAACACTTGAAACGAGGCAAAAACCATCTGAGAGGTCCTGGATGACCACATTGAGCCATGAAGTTATTCAGCTCTGCAGACGTCTGGAGACTTCTCCACAACAAGTATGTGGCTGTCCTGGGAGACTCCATACAAAGATCTTGTGAAAATACTGCAGAATGATGAGTTTCTAATTGAGAACCAGCTCAAAAGGAAGGGTGAAATGCCATTTGCAAAGACACGCTGGGGGATCCCTGGGTGAAATGCACAATGGCATAACTTACCACAAAGTGCGTCAGTACAGAACGGACCACCACGTTGTATGGTTCTATTTCCTGACCCGTGTCTATGCGGAGTACATTGAGAGCATGCTGGCCGACTTCGAACAAGGACCTCAGCCCGATGTTGTCATCATCAACTCGTGTATCTGAGATGTTATCAGGTATCTTGACCAATCACTGGAAGTGTACAAAACCAACCTGGACCACCTGTTTATTCGGCTTACCGAGGTGCTGAGCCCTGAATGTCTGGTGATATGGAACATGGCCAAGCCTGTTGGATTCAAAGCTGGTGAAGTGCTGGAGTACGCAATTCTTAATGTGCGCTGTGACATCATAGAGGGGAATTTCTACAGTGCCACTCTGGCAGATTTTTACAAATTTGATGTGATTGACATGCACTTCTACATCCGCTTCGAGCTGCGCTCCAGGGTTAAAGATGCCAACCACTTGAATCAGCTGGCTCATCAGAAGTATACCTGAATCCTGATGGCTCACATTGCTCAAGCCTGGGGCATGAAGCAGGAACAGCAGGAAGAGGAGGCGGTGGGCTCTGAGATGGGGTGTGGACGGCATTGGTAACTGGCATCTAGAGTTGGGTATGGGGCAGGCGGCAGCAGCAACAGCAGAAGGAGGAGGCGTTGGGCCCTGAGACGGAGCAAGGATGGCATTAGAGGTTGAAGTTATCACCTATATGGACAGTGTAGAAGCTGTAGCTATTGGAGACATGAATGGATGAGATTCCAATCTGTCCCTACCTACTATTTAGCGAAACCACATGAAAGGGAATCAGCGGGGAAACAAGACCCTGTTGAGCTTGAGTTTAGTCTGGCATCTAGAGCTGGGTACTGGGTAGTGGGCAGGTGGCAGCAATAAAAGCAGGAGGAGTAACAATGCCATCCAGACTCCGTCTCAGGGCCCACCGCCACTGTAGGGACAGTGGAAATCTTGTTCATCCATTCATGTCTCCAATAGCTTCTACACTATCCATAAAGGTGATGGCCTCAATCTCTAATGCTTTCTTTGGTCCATCTCAGGGCCTACTGCCTCCTCCTCATGCTGTTACTGCTGGCCCCTGCCCAGTGCCCAGCTCTAAATGCCAGTTACCAATGCTGTCCATGCCGCATTTTACAAAGTTACAGCTAGCAGATAGGAAAAGGCAGTCCCTTTAACAGCAATGTCTCCAATAGCTACAGCGTCTACACTGTTCATATAGGTGATGGCCTCAACCACTAATGCCATCCTTGCTTCGTCTCAGGGCCCACCGCCTCCTCCTTATGCTGTTGCTGCTGCCACCTGTCAGTACTCCATTCTTAAAAATGGTATTACTGACATCTAGGTGGCATTGACGATGCACTACACCCAGCTCTAGATGCCAGTTACCAATGGGGTCCCCACTCCTGTGAGGCCTACTCTGAAGCCTGTGTATGGCTTGTAACGGAGCGGTGAAAGCTGGTGGCTAATTCTTGGACCGGAGGAACCCCCTTGGGGCCCTCTCTGCCTCTACTCAGAGACCTGTATAAAATCTGGCATGTTCCCTTGACCGCCCCATAAAATGGGCTGGCCAGCAACATAAAAAAGCCTTCCTATTTTTTTTTTTGACTTGTACAGTGTTGTGCAGAGCTGGGGGGAGTCTTGACATGTCTTTTTAAATGTATTGATAGGCTGTAGAAGCTCTACACAGTCCTGAAAAACAACCCAAATTTTTCCCCTATTGACTTTAATGGAGTTTGAATTCGATGTTCGTTCACCTGAATTATTTTGGTCTATTCGACCGAATAGCTGTCAAATCAAATAATGAGCTATTCGACCAACACTAGTGTGCACTGTATGTCCCAATGGTTTACAGGAGAGCCAGGAGAACCTGTTCAAAACCCTTTTAAATCAAGCAGTGGCAGACCTCTGTGTACCACCCGCCTACAGATAGTCTGGTCGAGCATTTTAATAAAACCCTTAGGACAATGCATGGAAGAGTTGTGCATGTGGATGGGAAAGACTGGGACCATTTAATGCCAGCTGTTTTGTTCTCTATTCCGCAGGTCCTGCAGGCCTCCATGGGTTTTCACTATTTAAGGTGTATAGGCGTAGTCCTCGGGGAGTAAAGGCCTAGTAAAGAAAACTTTCTAAGCCTCAGGTTCAAGAGGCCAAAGATTCCCTTCAGATAAATAAAATAAAATTCCTCCGAATTGCCTGGGCTCACCCGTATGACAGAACAGGAAAAAAGCCAATCTGCTGGTGGAACTGCTTGAAGAAGGACTTATTGGGACTTGATTTGCAATGCTCCTGCTATTTGAATGGTTGAGTTGTTTTATATCTGGGACTGATTTCCATATTCGATTTTCTTTGGACCGAAAAATAAGAAAGAATACTCTGTGATAACAGGATCTACACATTCATCCCTTTCTCCATTGGGAACAAGCCTCCTAATTAGCCTTTTCTTGGATTATGGGGCATCAATCTTGAAGTGATCCAGCTTTTTGATGAAGAGGCTCTGCCTCCAAAAGGAGACACCAGACCACCCCAACTTGGAGGTGGGTCTGCCACTCATGGCTTGAGTCTAAGTGCTCTTTGCCTATAATTGCCAGGAAGAATACTTCTAGCCATATATCGAAATGTTTTAACGGATGCTTCGACTAAGGCAGTCAGCTGCCATCTTCAGGTGTTTTGCAGTGGATATCCCAGGTTTACTAAGATTGGGGGATATTACAGAATTATTAGTCTCTGACTTTACCTAAGGGGTTCCCGAGAATAAAGTTAGTTCATTGGCAGATTTACAAGCCACATCAGCTGTTAGGTTGATCTCTTTTGGATCAGGATATATGCACCCATCTAAACTCATCTATACCCACCTATACTAGGTCTTCTCTATACCCGAGAAAGCTAAATAGGTAAAACACGTCATGTCAGACGTTTGCTAAACAGATTACTAAGTTAGACTGATCTGTGTATAGTTTAGATATCCATACCCCATGATGAGACAATGAGTGATGGACAATAATGATTACATTTTGTATATTGTAAACTGTAATTATTTGTAATCATGACAAAAAAGCAGTGGAATACAGGCTTTTTCCACATCTAGAAGGTAATGCAATAGGGGGTTACCGTAGGTTTTATGGTTCCAGGAGCTGAGATGCAGAAAGAAGAAGACAGGGGAAAAAGGAATCTGATGCCACCTGATGCACTAATTCCCAGCAGGATCTTTTTTTTTTCCAGACATTCCCAAGACATGTGGAGAAGTGATCAGAGACTTCCAAAAAATATTTTGCAATCTATGATGAACTCTATACCAGTGTGTGAGAAAAAATTAATTCAGTTATCCAAATGCCTTTAGTTAAACAAAATAACTGCATATTTAGGCAAAACATTATTTTTAGAATATATACACATGAAGTACATTACTTGCATACAAAGGAGTGTATGTGCTTCTGTTGTCCGTCTCTAGACTGCTGAATTATATATGAACATCTTTTTTAATTATCTAGAGCAATATACTTTGTTCAACTGCAATGAACACAATAGGTAGGTTGAGGCTTTCATAAAGATCACTTCTAAATGAAAAGTCTACACATATCATGTGTTTTGATGTACTATATGGGTCAAAGAAGGGGACAATAAGAAGAGTAGATGAAAAAGGGGAAATATAAGCATCTTTTATGATAGCACACTATTTGAACAATTTTACAAACAGAATATGCTAAATGCCTTACTTCAACTACTTTTTTTAAATGCATTTTGATTTGTTTATTCCATTATTTTCAGTTGTATGAGATGTGCAAGGATAATAAATTCTTAAAATCTGTATGTGTATGATATTTAAAGTAAGATGCCACACCCTGAGCTTCTTATAGCGAAGAGGATGTATTTACATGATGTGATGTACAGACTCGGCAAAAAAAAAAATGTAGCTTTAGCATGTAATGCTTCTCTGAAGTTCTTTAACCTGTTACACAAATATTCAACCCAATCATTAATTAGCCTGACACCAGAGTCTCTTTACATCAAATGCATTCTTCAATATAAGGAAGGCCCACCTGAATGATGGCTCCTGGTGTCTGGGAATGTTCTTTGATTCCAAAAAGTAGGAAAAATTAAGATCATATTGTGTATATTCACAATGATATATGTCTTCATTTTTGTATGCTCTGGGTCATGATATTTAATAAAGCTTTTGCAAAAAAGAACTGAGAAATATTTGTCCTAGACATGTGGAAAAGGTAATGTTTGAAATACTCTTTTAATCATAAATATTATGCAAAACACACTGGTTTAGCCTGTTTTCAATATGTTTCAATTTTTCAGGTAGATATCACAAACTAGTTTTTACAAGAAGATTTAGTTTAAACCTATAGTAACTGCATACAACTATGCATTTATACTGTATATTTTAGTCAGTTAAAGACCAGGCAAATGCACAACAGGTTGCCTGGTGCCTTTAGCAGCTGTTTCCATTACTGAAATAGTTAATTAGTGGTTGTTAAGCTTATAACAAGGTTATATGTCTCCAGAGTAAATATGTTTTCATGTTCATCCACAGCTAGATTAGTTTTTTAAGCCATACATCAGTGTTCTTTTATCCTATCCATTTAAATGCAACATAGTTTTGCTGAACAACCTGAACTGTGGGATTAGGTTTCTTCTTCTTTATTCTCAGTTTCGGATCTTTTTACATGCTGCAGGAAGCAAGACAGAGCAGGGCAGAATCTATTATTTATTTCTTCATTTTTATCCATCTAACTGTGGCCATCATATACCTTTCTTTTAAAGAAGTGAGGTTGTGCATACTAGCAACAACTGCAGAAGAGATAAAGAGCCCCTGAAAAGTGGAATCATGGAGAACAGAGTGGACACTGATCAAAAAGAATGCAGTCCTTCCAGGCAAACAACTTGCAAGATGAAAGAAACAAAACAAAATATGCCAGAAGAGTCAGCACAAGCCCAGTCAACAAGTTTTCACCCTCCAAGAGCCAAACCAAAATTGGTTTTTCACACGCAGCTGGCCCATGGCAGTTTTACTGGAAGAATACAGGGCTTTACTAATGTCAAAGAACTTTACACCAAAATTGCTGAAGTATTTAATATTTCTCCAACTGAGGTGAGTTTATTTTTGTCTATTGTCCAAATGTGAATTTAGAAATTCCATATGTTGAGTTTGAAAACAAATACTGCCCCTGCTGTAAAATGAGCCTAAAATCTTTTATAAACTCAAGGTTTTTGTCACCCAAGAGGATGGGAAGGATTGGTAAGCTTCTCAAATCCCCCTTTCTCTCTCTATAGAAATGAAACTTGTTTTTCTGTACAGCACGTGTTTATTCTACTGTGGCTGGAAATAAAAACCTAATTATATTTCTAAGTACAAAGCTTTGTATATGCGGATGCCTTCTGGACATTTTGTTAGCCCTGTCTGAGAGCCTCACTTAGTCCAAGAATGGCATATCAAGTGCTATGCACTTACTGACATACTGGGTCTGATTTATAAAAGCTCTCCAAGGCTAGAGAACATATGCTTTCATCAGTGAACCTGTGTGATCCAGAAAACCTGGAATGGATTTATTAAATGTAATTTGCTATTTGTTAGTAAATGTTTTCAACCCTGGACCAGATCCATTCCAGGTTTCCTGGATCATCTAGGTTTACTGATGAAAGTGGATCTCCTCAAGCTTTGGAGAGCTCTAATAAATCACTGTGTCAAAAGACGGAAACATAATGTTCTGTGCAAAAATCTATACACAAACCAAAAAAATACAACGGAAGCGTCAATACAAATACAGTTACAGACACTTTAGCTCAATAATTATAACATAAATTTTCCTACACAAACCATAATATATAAAACTTTTTGATTAACCAAATGAGAGCATAAATAATGCGAAGAGTATGTCAAACCATCCTATTTAGGTGTATGATTTTTAAAAAATATTCTATATGGGGAAATAAAGGGGAAGAAGTGGAGGAGAGGAGGAGTGATGGAAGACAAAAATAAAACAAAAATCACACAGTAAGTATACATTAGGTTGTGTTTGAAAATTGGTCTAACAGCAGTTAGAGATTTATATTCAGAGGAACAAGTAATGTCATGCCAATAGAACCAAGTCTGGTTAAATTGTTCTGAAGTACCCTTAACGGAAGTTTGAGATCTTCCATGTGTATAATATCATTAATTTCATGGATCCACTGGAGAAATGTGAAGGTTAGCATTTTTCCAAAGAAGATATACAGGCCTTTGCAGCATTAACTAAATGTATATCTTAAAGAACTCCCATGGTTAGTTAGCAATTTTTTTATCGAATGCCACTTCCCAATATCATTAGAAACTAATGCTAGGTTCTCAAACCATCAAAAAGGGAATTTTTAAGGCATTCAACGTTTTATAAACAAAGTGAAACAACAAATATTTAAACATTAAAACATCCTACACAGTGTGTTCTTAACAAAAACGGACAGTAATGTATAAGAGAATAATGATGTTTTTATATATTTTTATATGATTGCTGTAAGAATGATTTCTTTGAGATGCTATGTATGGTTACAGGTCTCATTGTCTCCTGAGGAAGTGGAAACTTTGGTCTGAGAAACGCATAAAGATTAATTTATGTGACTAACACCTGGATTACACACATAATTTATTTGGACGTTTTTATTGAAATTTCGTTCGAGACGATGTTTGTTAAGTACATGTTGTGTTAGATGTTTTATTAATATTTTTAATGTTTAAATAAATATTTGTTTGTTACATTTTGTTTATAAATCATTGAATGCCTTAAAAATTCCATTTTTGATGGTTTGAGAACCTACTATTAATAACTAAATTGATAAGAGATTTTTTGGACTTTTTAAAGATTATTATTATTGTTTAATATTATTATTATTATTATTAATATTAATATTATTATAAATAAACAGGATTTATTTAGCACCAACATATTATGCAGCGAGATTTCTTTTCTCTGGCGTCTCCAGCACCCACTTGAGACTGAAGGTTAGTACCTTTGTAGTTAGTATAGACCAAAAGGTCTCATTTCTGAAATGTAGAAAAAAGAAATTATTGCTAGCAATCCATTGCTCAAAGACTAGATCCTAAAAGCTTGAGGCAAAAGCTGGGTGACCTAATTTTGGAGTCATGGGAGAATACTGTGGCGATAAGTATGAACTAGGAAGGTAAGAATGAGCAATTTTTAAAGTTGGACCAATCGTAGGATGTTTAGACAGACCCCTGGAAAATTTTCATGCAATCCATGGGAGGCCTGCCAATAGTGGCTCTAAAAGGGTGCGTTCTATGGTAATCCAAGGTTTCTGCACCAATCTAACAAGCATGTCAGATAAGCTGCTGCATAGGATCTCAGAGGGTCTGAATGTCCTATTCCACCTTTGTCTTATACTAGTAATTGTGGCATAATTGTCATTTCAACAGTAGTATTTATACCAAACAAAGATAAAGTTCCCTGTTTCTATTTATTAAAAGTAAGATTAATTTGAAGATAACAAGGGAGTAAAATTAGCATAAAAAAATCTGTCTGGGTTGGCAGTAATACGAATCCCAAGATAACAAATGTGTTCTGAGGCCCGCCAGAAAAAAAAACTATTACAGAGTTAGTAGATCAAAGTTGATGGGAGTGTCAAATTAAGAGCTATAGATTTGCCAAGATTTATTGTATACCAGATAAAATTTGGTAATTAAATAGGGAAGAGAAATCAATGGATTAGTTAGAAAAAAATATTAGATGGTCGGTGAATGCAGTGAGTTTATGTTGTGATTACTGGACTGTAATCGGCTGAATATTAGGGTTCTTTGTTATTGTTTAGAGAAAAAGGTTTCAAGGTAACTATAAAAGTAGATGGAGAGTGGGGACATCCCTGCCTTGTCTAATTAGTGATATGAAACAGCTCCTAACATAATCTATTTACCTTCACCACTACTGAAGGGGGAGGCTCTAAAGCTTTTTCCCCTGTTGGTAGATAGTGTGGGCATAGCTGATCAAAATAAACAGGAGAAGCCAAGGTGAGGAGTTAGTCTATTAGTAATGATTTTGGTAAAGAGTTTCAAATCACAGTCTAAAAGGGAGAAAGGGTGATAATTTGCACATACTGTAGAATCTTTACCTTCTTTTGAGCTAAGGGTAATGTGCACTTGAAGTGTATCAGAGGGTATCTTTACTAAGTGTAAGTGTATCTTTACTACCTGGAATTGCATTACCTGCATCCAATAAGTGTAAGGCTAGGCCTTATTTAAATAATTTATAGTAGGGCATACTAAGCCAAATTGGTCAATTCCTCTGAAGTTTTTGGGATTTCCAAACCCTCTGAGCTGATTTTTCTAGGTAGGTATGTATACTCTTGGATTGAGTTACTGAGAGTATAAATTCTATAAATCTCTATAATAGAAATAGAAGGCTTACTTACAATCTATGTTCTAAAATTGTAAGAATTTTTGAATTGTAAGTATACAGAGTTTCCACTGGAGGTTTTGTCTGTAGGGACATACGATCGAACCTGTTTTTAGCAAAGCACCCTGGCCTAAATTCTACTTGGCTTATAACCAAATGCATTGCACATATGGTGACATTTAGCAAGTTTAGTTTTAGCTTTCTGCTAAAACTAAACTTGCTTCTCTTGCTGCAATTTAGTATGCAGCATTGGGTTTTTAGTAAGGATTGATTAAAGGGATTACAGCTGAGCTTCATGGGAAAGTAGGGTATTTACCTGTGCCTGAGTTTCCTTTATAATTCTGGAACTGGCTTTTAGAGCCCCTCTGTATACAAACATTCCCCTGATGTAACATTTGTGTGTCTCCCATACCTTGTGGGATTGTTGGTAGCATTTACATTAGGTAAAAAGAATTCAGTTAGTTCTTTTGTGATATCCACCACTATTTATGGGTGTAATATTTGTCCTTCAATCTTCATCTCTGTGCTGATTGTAAGGTAAATGGAAGTTATTAATATATATGTATACAGGTGCCTGATTAGAAAAAGTGCAAGAATCTATACATGAAGCTCACCCACAGAACAGTCTGGTACCAAAATTTATTCAATTGGGAAGAAGATTTCATGTGCCTAGTTATGGGGTGCTGGAGATGCCAAACATCCATTCATTAACTGGAATTAAAAAAAAGTCTTTCAATTCTATTCAGGGTAGAGCAGGAAAGGTGGGATGTCCCTCTAGAAAAATCTAGAACGGAATCATCTGACAACAAGTCTCCTCCAATCACCATGGTTCCTGAAGAGAATTGTTTTAATTAATTGAGGGCTTCCTCAAAGAAAGAGAGTTGGTTGACATTGAGCACATGAAAACAAGCAAAGGTCGCTATAGACTTTCAAACATTGCTAGCTAAGAGCCGGGGTAATTAATACACATACAACTTTAAATTTGGAATCAGGTGATAAGCTATGGTAGCTATGAGGGGGGGAGGTGATTTGTGTGAGGTTGATTTGTGGAATTTTTCTTGTTTAAAGTGGGTTTTTTTGTATGAAGCAGACATATGATCGCAAATGGTGCAGCTCAGAAAGAACCATAGAGCATTTGGCAGGATGATGCAGATCTTTAACATTAAAGTATACTACTCTAAAGATATCCATCAGGTTTGGGGACACTGGAGAGTTAGGTAAAGGTAATAAGAGGATGGGAAAGATAAAGGAAAGAAGGTAAAACCAGGGAGGTAAAACTTGTTATGTGGACAAATGTTAAGGACACACAGAGGCCTATATGAGAGAAAAAACATGGAGGACAGTCAGCAAAAGGCACAGGGCGGAAAGTGTTATAAAAAGACATAGAAATTATATTAGGGCGTGAATGCAGTATCATACAAAACACAATCTATGTGACCATGGAAACACTGATCTAGTTATTAGATCCAAATGAGTGAAGATAAAGGCTATTGTGAGGTCCTATGGAGAGAGAATCAATTTCCCATACATACAGTTGCAGGGCGCTGGAGACTCCTGGAACTGTTGCGGTTGTCTTGGCCATGACCTCAGGAGAAGTCCAACACCATGTGTCTCCAGGGGCAGGTAAATCATCTGTGTCTGGTCTAGTGGAGCCACCTGGAGCACTGCCAGGAAACGCTTTTGAGCAGGCAGTACAGCCATGTAAAGCAGAGTGTGCAGCTTCAACCTTATCAAAAGTGTGGATCGCTGTCATCTTGGACAAAGCTGTGTGTCTGGTGGAAGCTCCTGCTCCTAAGAAATAGGAGTAAAGATCTGTGGCTGCCCATGACTCAGAAGAGTTGTAAGACGTATAGGATGTGGGCATTCGGTACCAGTCACTGTGGATCGTGCTGTAACCACTTAAGATGCCCCTCACCAGCCAGAGCTCTCACATCGTGCACATCTCCTCCATAGCCAGCTAGTCTTTCCCTTTTTGTCTTTTTTTGCTTTATACTTGAGCTGCTCAGCAACCTGTGGTCACTTTTGTCTGACTTACTTCTTCATGTTGCACCAGAGATTTTCTATCTCAGGAGACAGATCTGGACTGCAGACAGGCAAATCAAGCTCATGGGCGATCTGTGAAGCCACACTTTTGTAGTTTGTGCAGTATGAGGCCTGGCATTGTCCTGCTAAAATTAACATAGAGTTCCTAGGACTTCTGTTTTATATTTGCCTAATGAGAGCAAACGTCTCTCAAAATTGTAATGTAAGCCTCCACATCAATAGTGCCTTCACATATACAAAGATCCCTAATGTTATGGGCACTGATGTAGCACCATACCATCACAGATGCTGGTTTTTGCACCTTTTGTTAATAATTACATTTACATAATGACTATTACAATTACATAGTTAAATAGTAAGTCAAGTTGAAAAAAAGCCATAAGTCCATCAAGTTCAACTACTAGGGAACTAAACATATCTCAGATATAAAACCATGTGGACATAGTTGATCCAGAGAAAGGCAAAAAATAAAAAAAATAAATAATAACCCTGGTGCAATTTGCTCCAATAGTGGAAAAAAATCCTTCCTGATTCCATGAGGCAATCAGATGTTCCCTGGATCAACAGTCTCTGTTATCTTTACTTTAAGCTTTATTACTCAGTTATATTCTGTGCTTCTGAAAAGGATCCAGCTTTTTCTAAAAGAAATCTTTAGTATTTGCTTAAATTAATTATCTGGAGCATAAAACTTATTTTCCTCCAGACACAAAGAGTGCCCCCTTGTCCTTTGTAATGATCCTAAAGTGAATAGTTGGGAAGACAGTTCTCTATAGGGACCATTTATATTTTATACAGGGTAATCATATTCCCCTTTAAACGTCTCTTCCCCTTAAAGGGAAAATAGTTTCAGTTCAGCTAATCTCTCCCCATGGCTGAGCTCCTTCATTCCTTTTATTAGTTTAGTTGCCCTTTCTGCACTCTCTTCAATTCTACAATGTCCTTTTTATTATGTTATTATTATGTCTCCATCTCTGCAGTCTATTCCTCTTTTAATACTAGAAATTACTTTGCTAGCTTTAGCTATGGCAGCTTGGCATTTCATGCTATTATTAAGTCTATGATCCACCAGAACCCCCAGATCCTTTTCTATTTCTGACTCCTCCAATTGTATTCCCCCTAGACAGTATGAAGCATGCATGTTGTTAGCCCCCAAGAGCATAACTTAACATTTTGCAATAATAAATGTAATTTGCCACTTGGCTTCCCAATCAAACAGTAGATCTAGGTCAGCTTGTAGATTATAGACATCCTGTATGGACTTAATTCCATAACTTAGTTTGGTGTCATCTGCAAACACAGAAATAGTACTTTTAATCCCAAACTCTATATCATTTATAAAGATGTTAAACACTATAGGTCCCAACACTGAACCCTGGGGTACACCACTAATACCCTTGGACAGTTCAGAGTATGAATCATTGTTCACTACTTTTTGGATGCTGTCTTTAAGCCAGTTTTCTATACATTGATAGATTGACTTTTCTAAACCTATTGACCCTAACTTGCATATTAACTGTCTGTGGGGTACTGTGTCAAATGCTTTACCAAAATCCAAATATACTATATCAACTGCTACTCCACCGTCTACTTATTTCCCCATAAAAAAGATAGTATAATTGTACAAACTCCTTCATGTGGTTCTTTATCAAACTCTCTAGGACCTTTCCAACAATGGACGTTAAACTTACCGGTCTGATTGTCTGAATGGTATTTTTTTATTTTTGGCATACAGGGCCCGATTTAATAAAGCTCACCAAGTATGGAGAGAATACACTTTCATCAGTGAAGCATGCCAAAGAAAACCTGGAAAAAAAATGTAATGACTAAAGAAATACATTCCAGGTTTGCTGGATCACCCAGCTTCACTGAAAAAAATGTATCCTCCCCAGCCTTGGAGTGGTTTATTAAATCAGGCCCAAAGAATCTAATGTCCGATTTTTTCCATAAACAAGTTTAAACATGAACTCATCTGACCACAGAACATGTTTCCATTGTCTTTCAATCTATCTCAGATGAGCTTGGGCCAATAGAACTCATCATCATTATCAATTAATGAATAGCTTCCACTTCACACAATACAATTTTAGGGAGCATTTCTTGATGCAGCATCACAATGTTGATTTCCAACATTGTACTACCAGCCTGTGTCTATATCCATCACAGTAGCATGACAGTTTCACTCATTTAGCTTACACAGATTTATCCTGACTCCCAGAATAATTTTACAGTCTTGGCCTCAATACTTTGTCTCAATACTCAATACATAGCCTCTGTCCCAAATTTTTTAGAGTGTGTTATTCTAAATTTGTTTATGTTTAGGAAATAGAATTGTTTATCCGTAAAAACACTAGAGAGCATTAATAAATCAGGCCCACTATGTAGATTTTTTTGTATCATTGTGGTATCATTTTGTATCATTATGGTATCATTTTAGCACATACCAAGGAGAGCTAACAGCTGAAATGTTAGTTTTGGATTATATAATGTTCCAGTATGTTTTCTATGATAGTGGCCACAGTCTGTTCTCTTTAACAGCATGTTACAAAGGCCAGCACAATTCAGAACCTGTAAGCATTGAAAAATAGAATTAGAAATAGTATTAAAATACGGTTTTGTCCAAATTGTCCTGCTGCAGCCCCCAGGAATAGTCAGTAATCTAAGCCAACCTGATTTTTCCTTCTCAACTTTTTTGTCTCAAATTGTGGATTTTTCATTTGTTTGCAGATGTCAGGACCAACAAATACTTCCTCTCTACTTACCTTGGGACCACTGTCAAGGCTCTTCATTGCAAATACAGTAGACTTTATTTAGTGCCCCTGACCCTGATTACCATGCTTCACTCCAAAATTTGCAAAATAGACTTTCTTAGTCAAGGCAGTCATGCTTCTCTGTTGTTTTTTCACAATATAGTTTACAAGTATGTAACAAAACTGCCAAGCGAAATGCAACAACCTCGAGTAGCCACGAGAGCACAACTCTCAGATTCAGATTAGGGTTTTCAGGCCCATAAGGACCTTAAAAAGTTAAACAATTCTTTGAAATGGTCTCTACACTCTAGAATTAGCCATCTGTCATATTTTGTGCCCCATATTTACAAACACCTCAAGAAACAAATAAAGTACTTTAAAAAGTTGAACCCCAAGCGAATAAAATATGCACAAATTATTGTAGTTACATATTCATTAATACATAATTAAATGTTTTAAAATGCAATCAGTGTGAGTACCTAAATATGAGGTGGTATAGTCTCTATTCTTCTGTTCAATTTTTGAAGCAGAATTAGGAGAGGGATTAAAAAAAAGCAGGTACGCTAAAGTGTGTGCTGATAGTAGGAGAGAAAAGAGTAACAAATAAGCTAATCAGCCAGCTGTTTCTCCTTCCATTGACAGGGTGGGGATGGGGCAGGAACCTTTACGTAAAGCTTAGGCAGAGAAAGATGTGGTTCTCCTATATGCTTAATTGATATCAACGAGTGCGTTCACCTATATAAAGGCAGAAGTTTGTCTTGTCTGTCTGTATGGGAGAGGTGATCTGAAATGAATGTGAAGGAAGACATTTTTGATGAAGGATGTGATGATGTTGAGGCATTATGAGTGGAGTTGCATATGGCAATGTGTAATACACAGTTTTATAATCTGCTAGAAACTAGGAGAAATAGAGAAACTACTTGTACAGATATAAAAGGCTGCACAAACAGTGGTAGAGATGGGTGATTTTAACTACCCTGACACTGACTGGGGTAATAGTACTAAAGGTACAGTAAAAGGGTGCAAATTTATGAATTTAATACAAGACAATTTTATGGTGCAGTTTAAAGAAGCCCCAAGTAGAAATGATATTCTGCTGGATCTGTTTTTGTGTCTAATATTGCTGAGTTTATAACAAGTTGTATACAGGAAGCAAAAATAGCAAAAATTAAAATTAAAATTTTCAGACAGCAAATTTTTAATTGTTATGATGTGGACTGGGAGGGAATATTCTCCCCAAAGAATACAGAACAGAAATGGGAATGTTTCAAGTCTGTTTTAAAAAAACACACTGCTATATATATTACAATTTGTAAGAAGTTTAAGAGGCTAAAATTAAAACCTACATAGCTCACAGCAAATGTTAAAAAAAAAATAAAAAATAAGAAAAGGGCAAGAACTGTACAAAACTTCAAAATGAAAGACAGATTGCAAAAGTAAATCAAACCCCAAAAAGTTTTTTAAGATCAGATCTGAGCTTGCAGTCCTTTTTTATCCTGGGGATAAAGAAAAGACGGATTTGCTAAACACTTTTTTTAACTCCATGTACACAAATGAAAATAGTGGAGCTAAAGTCCAAAATGCAAATAGTACACAATGGCTCAAAATTGATATGATTGAGAAACAGTTTAACAAAATTAGGGTTGGTAAAGCACCAGAACCTGGTATAATATGCCCATGTGTCCTTAAAGAGCTGAGCTGAGCTCTTTAATCACTGGCATGGTACTAATGGATTTACATGCCTATCTTTAACCTCCTGGGTGGTAAACCCGAGTGTGGCTCGGGGTAAAAAAAAACAGCTGATAGCAGTAACCCCGAGCCACACCCAGAGTAGCTAAAAAATAATAAATAAAGACTTACCTGGTTGCACCGGCGTCCTCCAGTGTCCTACCCGTCCGATAACATCCTTTGGCCACGTCCTCTTCCTTCCATCTGTCCTCTGGCGAGTGTGCTGACGTTCCCCGGGAGTTCCCGATGAACCTGAGTGTGGCCGTCACTAGGGGTGTGGCGGGAATTACAAATTATTTTGTATTGCATTCAAAAAATGTATTTAATTTATTATTTTGACATGATTTTGTGTTTCAAACTTTATTATACAGATACTATTATATTATACTTTCAAATAAATTTTAACGAAATACAGTGTACAGCTTTTAGACTTTTAAATCCAGACAAAAATGAGGTTAAAAGAAAAACAAAGACATTAATAAATAACTACAGACTGGTAAATTTAACTTTAACTATAGATGGAAAGATCCTAGAGAGTTTGATAAAGAACCACATAAAATAGTTTTTGCTAGAAAATAATATTATAAGTGATAGTTAGCATGGATTCAAGAAAGACAAAAGTTGTCAAACAAATTTACTCTCTTTTTAGGAAGTAGACAGTTTGACAGTGGAGTAACAGTCCATATAGTTTACTTGGACTTTTTTAAAGCATTTGACATAGTACCTAACTGACGTTAATGTTAATATGCAAATTAGGGTCAATAGGCTTAGAAAATTAAATCTGTAAATGGATAGAGAACTGGTGTTATTAACCTCCCTAGCGGTAAGCCCGAGTGTCACTCAGGGTAAAAAAACCAAGCTAAGAGGTAACCCCAAGGTAAAAAAGTAAAAAATAAACACTTACCTGGTCCCATCTGTGTCCCCCCACATCGTGTCTTGCCATCCTCAGTCCTCTTCCTCAATCTGTCCCCCGACGAGTGAGTTAATTTAAAATTTTGACATGATTTTGTTATTCAAACTTTATTATACTCATACTATTATATTATACTGTAAAAAAAATTTTCATGAAAGACAATGTACCGCTTTGAGACATAAATCCAGACAGAAATGACCCGCCCATGAGTTTAAAGACTGCACTCAGGGAGTAGTGATTAAGGATTCATACTCTGAATGGTCTACAGGTATTAGTGGTGTATCCCAGGGTTCAGTGTTGGGACCATTACTGTTTAAAATCTTTATAAATAATAAAGAGTCTGGAGTTAAAAGTACTGTTTTAGTGTTTGCAGATGACACCAAAATATGTAATGGAATGCACTGTTTCCTCAGGCAGCCCAGTGGCATATTCAATAATAATAAATGTAAAGTAATGTGCTTGGGGGCTAACATGCATGCTTTATACGGTCTAGGAGGGATAAAATCCTGTTTATTAATAATAATAATAATAATAATAATAATAATACATTTGGGGGAGTGAAAAATGGAAAAGCATCCGAGAGTTTTTGTAGATCATATACCTAATAATAAATAATAGCATGCAATGTCAAGCTGCAATATCTAAAGCTAGCAAAGTACTTTCTTAGATCAAAAGAAGTATAGACTGTAAAGATCTAGAAATAATCCTGCCCCTGTACAGAGCATTGGTCAGACCTTATCTAGAATATGCGGTCCAGTTTTGGGCACCACTTCAAAGAAAGGATATAGTGGAATTGGAGAGAGTATAGAGAAAGGAAACTCAACTAATAAAAGGAATGGAGAGGCCCAGCTATGAGGAGAGATTGGATGAAATTAATCTATTGTGGGCAACACAGTGGCTCAGCGCTTAGCACTCAGGCTTTTACTCTGGCCCAGGTTTCAAACCTCTTTACCCACTTGGCGGTATTCCCGAGTGTGGCTCAGGGTGGATTTTATGAATCAAAAGCGGTAACCCTGAGCCACACTTGGGATAGCATAAAAAAATCCTATCTGCTCCCCACAATCCAGTGGCGCCCTCTAGTGAACACCGGGCGGCATCTGCATCACATCCTCGGCCTGATCGATGTGACGTGTGAAGCGTCGGTACGCTAGGGAAGCGTGGCCTGGTGGGAAATTTAAAAGCAGATTACATTGTAATCTGCTTTTAAAACATTGATCACAGTGATGAAGTTGTAAAAAATAAATCCAAAAAATAAATAATAAATCCAAAAAGTTTATTTATTATTGTACCCTTGTTTGGACAAATTTTTAAAAAAAATAATTTATTAAAATTATTAAAATTATTATTTTTTACAATTATTATTTAGAAATCTTTATTATATTATAATTTATGATTTGTGTTTTAAACTTTATCATAGTAGGTAAGGTTGAAAAACGACATAAGTCCATCAAGTTCAACCACTAGGGAAATAAACATATCCCAGATAAAGGACCCAATAAGACATAGTTGGTTGGGGGCATCCTGTCCTCTCGCACTACGCTGAAATCTTTTTTAGCCCGAGTGTGCTGGCGTTACTCAGGAATCTAAGATGGCACTGGTCTTCATGGCGCCTCCTCCGGCAGCTGGCTCCTCTCTCCTATCTCCTGACCGGGCTCCTGCATAGCTGCCTTCCTCGCTGCGGGAACCGGCTCCAGAAGGCTCTTCTGTCTCCTTTGCTCCAGGGGTTTTTGATCCCCTGCTCACCCCATAGGATTTGCGAGGAGGGGTTTGCCCCAGCTCCTCAGATGAGCCTGGACACACTGCCAGCCCTACATGGCATACACAGCCTGTGACTATGGAAGCCTGCTGCACCACCAATACTAATGGGGATTGTCCATGTGTCACTCCTCTGCCCCAGTGTAACTATGCAGCTGCCACCATCTCGGGACATGCTGGACACACAGATGGACCCCCTATACGGGCACCAAGGGTGAGTTCCTCACAGGGGGCCTTTTCTGACTGTTTTACCTTACTCTCACTGGGGTACAAACAGGGTCACCTGTCACCCCTGCTCAAATTACTGGCCATGATATTCCCCCCCTAGGTTCCTCACGACCGCAACCTGCCGATCCTCAACCAACTCTACCCATTAGTGCTAATTCCTGGCAAGCGTATAGTACAGTGAAAGGATCTGCTTCTACTTCTGGTTCCACAAATGAATGCACTCTGACTTCTCTTGCACCAGAGAGACAGACGTCTGGAGAGATATCCCAATAACACACACACACACAGTATGGTCTTAGGAATATACTCTAATGTTTACTTAACGAAGTGGTCTTTTTATACAGATAATTATACAAAAGAAGGTTGGTCTTTAGTTACATATATAATGTTATTTGACACATTGTAACGAAAACAGGACATACATCGTATCTCAAAGAAAGTACAATTCCTGACATTTGTTTACATTTAAACTACGTAGACAGGAAAAAGAAAATACACCTCCCTTAAGATATATGGCTCAAGCTAGATCAGCAATTTTTCCCTTCAATGACCCCAGCTAGATCAGCTATTTTAACCCTTCAATCCCCTCTTAAGTCATGAACATGACTTATTTTCTTCTAACATAGAGAGGTAAATAGCATGTTTTTGTCCAGGATCTGTGGGCTTTGGACACATAGCAATTATAGTTACAATACTGATAAATAATGTTCTTAACCAACTCAAATCTGGCAGCCAGCTCAATATCCAGTCCCACCAGGAGGATGAACTAACATCTTATGTGATATTATTGGCAATTTCATGTAACGCTTGAATATGGAACTGGATTGATCTAGAGTGGTCAGATAAATTAAAACAACACATTCCTCTAAAATCCTGACACCCTACATTATATTTAAGTAACAAATAATCTACAGCAAATCTAGTTTCTAGCACAGCTCCTCTTAATCCTTGTAGATCTAAAAGTATGTTTGATAAGGCGGTAGAAGTATGATTCAGAGATTTAGCCAGGTCACATGCAATAGAATTTATAGTACGAGTATTATATATAGCCAGTCCAGGCACTCCCAATATAGAGACCCCCAAACTCATATATTCTGCATGGCTGAGAAGGGGTAAAGTAGAGTCACAGTTTTCTGGTAAGGTCTTGGTAACTGATCTGTAAGTTCTCCTGACAGGTGGTTGTCTAGGAAGGGCCAAAGTCAACCTGGATAATGCACAGGGACCTCCAGTAACATTGGCAGGAATATAACTGTAAGTGATGTTACCACATGACAAAAACCATCCCTTAGGGAGCATTATATTATAGATAAAACTGGGAGTCACAAATGTCTTACAACTCATGGAATTATCTAGGGAGCTAACAATCCTACCATTCTTTTTACAGGTGTCATTAATATAATCATATACACTATTCTTAGGTAATCCTCTTTTTATGTTTCTATCATCACAATATAAAGTCATATCCTGAGAAAAGTTAAAACAGGTCTCTGTTGCAGTCACATTAATAGTAGTTATTCTAATATTATACCTGCTATATCCCAATTTCTGACATTTCCCACAGAAGTCATACAAGGGAATAAAAGATTGTGTATTTTTAGTCGTAGACCAGACTTCCAGGAGGGATTCATCAGGTGTCGGCACAGCAACAACACATGTTTTTATAAGGTCCCGTGGGCTCTGTAACTCCTCAAGGCACAATGAGCTGACATTTAAGGCATTTGCCATTCTGATAATACTATTATGTTCAGAATATAAGAGATATTGACTGATTATTCAGTGTACCACATAAGGAACTCATCTCCTCTGGATGATAGATACAAGTACTAATAAGCCAGACTGGCAAGAAAATGCAAAGATTAATAATTATCAACAGACAAACAAATCTCCCAGAATATTGTGGGGTCATCATCTTCAGCTCAAAGAAAGTACAATTCCTGACATTTGTTTACATTTAAACTACGTAGATAGGAAAAGAAAATACACCTCCCTTAAGATATATGGCTCAAGCTAGATCAGCAATTTTTCCCTTCAATGACCCCAGCTAGATCAGCTATTTTAACCCTTCATACAGGAGGTTAAAGAAACCTTTAGGAAAGAAATTCGCATCCTACGCACAGACCTCCAGAATCTGGCACCTAGAGTGGATTCTGTTGATGATGACTTACTAGGTACGAAAACCCAGGTCTCACAACTTCAAGAACAGGCCTCCTCCCAAGCTGTTGCAATTAGAGATCTCAAGCTTCAATTGGAGGACCTTGAAAATAGGTCCAGATGCAACATTATACGAGTACGTGGCCTTCCAGAAGCCACCCAAAAGGCCAACCTTACTTTGGTGATACAAGCGGTCTTTAATGGCATCATAGGCCGCCCTCATGCTGATGTTATACAATTTGACAGGGTGCACAGATCTTTACGACCACCAGGTCCCCCTTCAAGACCACATGACGTTATCTGTAGGTTGCAGGACTATCCCTTGAAAGAAGAAATAATGCGGGCAGACAGAATTATGATAACTATTGAGTTTGATGGGGCACAACTACAAATTTTCTCTAATGTTTTTTGGTCCACCCTCCAACGCTCATCCAGTTCATCAGACGGTTTCTGAGAGATGGCAGGAGGCTCACAAAAGGAAGCGCTCTCCTCGCAATGGCTCCTCTCCACTGGCGAACAACCCCTTGCGTCCTGAGCCTTCACATTCTTCACTGTCTTGAATGCAGCAAGAGGACTCCTATATCCCTTTACATGATGGGATTCTTTGGTGTTCCTATGAATCTCTAGCATGTGCTCTCAATCTCTATGTTTGGTGGTATTGATCTTTAGTCATGTTATACGTTGCTTTACTTTATTTTCCCCGGTCCTGGATTATTTATTTAAATATATGGTTTTGCTGTTGCAGGCTGGGGGGAGGGGGGGTCATATGCTAGAAAAATATTTTGGCTGTATTTAATCTTTCTGCTAGGGATACTCTCCTTAATGCTGGACGCAATTTTGGTGGTTTGCCCTCTTCCTATGCCTCCTTTACTCCTTGTCCATGCTTGTTTTTGGTCTCTGGTGTTATTTTTGTTTCCAGATAGACCTTTGAACGAGTTCTCGGCTACCTCTACCACATGTTTGTATGTCTGTCTGTTTTTTTTGTATTTTTTTCTGTTTCCCTTTTTTACCTTTTCTCTCCTCCTTCTATTCTATGCCTCTGGAGGATGCTCAGGTTTTTTCATGATCAATGTATGGTATTCATTATGCATTTTTTTTTCTTACTATTAGCCCATGGTTAAACTACTATACTTAATATTAAGGGCCTGAACTCCACTACTAAACACAAATTGGGCATACAGGAATTAAAACGCCAAAGGGCAGACATTGCAATTTTACAGGAAACACATTTTGATAACACAAGCATGTTTAACTTTGCTAGGTGGCAGTATCCGACTGTGTTTTCTGCGCCAAGCAAAAATAAAAAGTCAGCAAGGGTTGCAATACTCATTCATGCTCATACTACTTTAAGATCACTTGGTCAATTTTGGACCCCGAAGGGCGATATGTTATTTTACAGGGTTGGTTAGATACAAATCAGGTTGTATTATGTAATATATATGCACCCAATACAGCACAAGTGAAATTTATTGAAATGGTTCTTGGCATGGCAGTCTCATTGTTGCACAACCATCTGCTTATTGCAGGTGATTTTAATTTGCCCCATACCTCTTAATGGGACAGACTTTCATTGGCTGCTACCACTAGACCTCCTGCCATATCCTGGTCCTCAGGTAGTTTTAGACGCCTCCTCCATCGTTTTGGCTTACTAGACACTTGGCGTGTACAGCATCCCACGGATAAACAATATACCTTTTTTTCTAATCCCCATCGCACACACTCTAGGCTAGACTACTTTTTTGTGGATATCTCCACATTATAGGCTACTACTTTCTCTGATATATGCCGTATCACGTGGTCCAATCATGCCCCTGTGGTTTTAAAGGTGAAATTAGAAAGGTACAATTCCAGTACGGAAATGCCACTGGAAACTAATATGTTTCCACATGTGACTAATATGTTTCAACATATGACTGTTAATTTTCAGCTAGCCCCTTCCAATGTATCTCTTCCTATTATCCCCTGGGGGATAACTCTAGGAACTTCCGCTAATTATTTGCCATATATTTACCATATGTTCTGCATTCTTCTAATATCCTCTCTCTTCCCCCACCTTTCCCTTTCTTCTCTTTTTTCCTTTCTTCGTCTGATTCACCAAGAAATTTTTTGGTTTAGTTCAAGATATTATTGGAATTTTTTATTACACAAGACATGGTATATAGAATAAGCCTCTTGAAAGAAATCTGTGGTTTGCTGTAATCTTTGTTGGAGTTATTTATATGCTACCTAACCCTGGTTATTATTTTATAGTTACAGTTTTATTGTATGTTTCTTGGTTGTCTACCAGCATCTTAGTCCTTTATGTTTGTTGTGTTGTTTAATATATGAAAACTCAATGAAAATTACAATTTTTCCAAAAAAAAAAAAAATCCAAAGTCCAAAGGAAGGCAAAAAAAAAACCCTGGTACAATTTGCTTCAACAGGGGAAAAAATTCCTTCCTGATTCCATGTGGCAATCAGATGTTCCCTGGATCAACAGTCACTGTTATTTTTACTTTAAAGCCTTAATACCCATTTATATTCTGTGCTTCTAGAAAAGCATCCAGCTTTTTCTTAATGCAATCTATAGTTGTTGCTGAAACTTCTTCCTGAAGGAGCTGATTCCACACTTTCACAGACCTTACAGTGACCAATGCTTTGTACAGGAGGATTATGTCTCTATCTCTGCAGTCTATTTCTCTTTTAATACAAGAAATTACTTTACTAGCTTTAGATATTGCAGCTTTATGCTGTTATTAGATCTATGATCCACCAGAACCCTCAGATCATTTTACATTTCTGACTCCCCCAAATGTATTCCCCCTAGACAGTATGAAGCATGCATGTTGTTAGTGCCCAAGTGCATAATTTTACATTTATCTGTATTAAATATTATTTGCCCCTTGGCTGCCCAATCAAACAGTAGATCCAGGTCTGCTTGTAGATTATAGACTATATAGACTATATAGATTATATATATATATATATAATATTATCCTGTATGGACCTAATTCCATTACATAGTTTGGTGTCATCTGCAAACACAGAAATTGTACTTTTAATTCCAAACTCTATATTATTTATAAAGATGTTAAACAGTAAAGGTTCCAACATTGAATACTGACCATTCAGAGTATGAATCATTAATTACAACTCTTTGGATGTGGTCTTTAAGCCAGTTCTCTATACACTTACAGATTGACTTTTCTAAACCTATTGACTCTAAAGGTGCGTACACACTTCCAATTTTTATCGTTCCAATCGAACGACGAACGATCGATTGGGCAAAAAATCGTTCGTAAAAAAGTAACCAACGACGCCGACGAACGAGGAAACTCGTTGGAAACGAACGACCGGACCGGCGGATCGGATTGGACGACGATCGTTGAACATCGTTCGTGTGTACAGTCGTTCGTTGATTGTCCATGTTCAGAGCATGCGTAATGAACGAACGTTCTTTCACTTTCCTGTCGTGCACATAGTTCCTCTATCGCTTAAACAATTGTATCTATTGTGTGTACAATATCTACGAACGATCGTGTCGTTATCTCTATGTGCAGGATCAGTGCTATACGATCGTTCGTATATATCGTGCAGGATCGTTTGTCGTTCGTTTTCCAACGATAATAATTGGAAGTGTGTACGTAGCTTAACTTGCATAATAACCGTCTGTGGGGTACTGTGTCAAATGCTCTAGTCCAAATGCAAAGTCCAAGTACACTTTATCAACTGCTACTCCACTGTCTACCTATTTCTTTACTTCCTCATAAAAAGAGAGTAAATTTGTTTGACGACTTCTGACTTTCTTGAAGCCATGCTGACTATCACTTATATTATTATTTTCTAGCAGAAATTCTATGTGGTTTTTTATCAAACTCTCTAGGACCTTTCCCAAGTACATACTTTAAGGGGCCTACGTGCTCAAATCTGATCTTTTTGCTAATAATATATTTTAAAAATTTTGGGGGGTTTGCCTTACTTTCTTTTGCATTCTGTCTTTAATTTTGAAGCTTTGCACATGTATCTCCTTTTTACATTTTTTGTTATATTCTTTATAGTTTTCAAATGATCCCCCAAGCTCCCAGAAAAGGAAGCTCCCTCCCCCCAACTATCCCTAATCCCCCCTCCACTAGTGTCTGACCCCTTTTTAACCTTTCTGCCACCTGAACCCCAAACCTTCCCTTTTACACCAGGACTTATGCAATGCTTTTAGCTGTTTGAGCTCCCTCTGTCTTTCCTGTGTTGCGCATGGTATAGGCAATATTTCGCCTTGGAGGTCCTTTTCTTCAACTTAAAACCTAGTTCCCTAAACTGATTTTTAAGGATCCTCGATCTTCCATCTATATTGTCATTGGTTCCAACATGGACCAAGACAGCTGGGTCCTGTCCAGCCCCTTCTAGTAATTTGTCCACTCGGTCCACTGCATGCCGAACCCTGGCACCAGGGAGACAGCAAACCATTTGGGTGAAGGGATCCAGGCAACAAACTATTCTATCAGTCCTCCTGATTATAGAATCCCTTATGACTAGCAATTGTCTTTTCCTTCCTGGGTTTCCCTCCCCACCACTACTAGATGTGCTGCTCTCCCAGCTGTTAGGGGTAGCAGCAACATCTAGAGTTGCCATCACTGAGTCTGCCACCTACACATCTTCACATAACTTTGCAAACATGTTGGGGTTCTCAAACACAGGGCTGGCCTTCCTTTTCTGGGAGCCCCTACCACTGTCTCTATTTAAATTAACTCAACTCCCTACATGCTCATCCTGATTAACCTCTCTCTCCACCCTCCACATCTAAACAAATTGCTGCCTGCTCAGTGCAGGTGACCCCTCTCAAGGTGATCCAGTGTTTTCAGTGTTGCAATGTGCTTCTCCAGCTCTCCAATGTGAGATACCAAAAAGGCGACTTGCTCACATTTGTCACAGCAGTATTCACTTAGGAGCTGTTGCTCCATTTGTGCATAGATATGGCAGACTGTGCACTGAACCAAACTTTCCACCTTGCTACCACTCATTCTCCCAGTTACAATGTTGGTTTACAAGGAGTTATAAAAGTTTACTTACAGTTTATGGTTACTATAAGGATTTAACTCCTTTTGTTTTCAAACTCCTGTTTTTTCCAACTCCACTTGATTAAAAAGCCAGTTGTTTCACCAGCCAAACAGTGATCAAACTTAGTGTGAGTCTGCCAGGAACTTAAATCACCCGTGAAACCTTGCCCACTCCCCCTTAGAGGTCAGCAAGGAAAAACAAGGCAAAAAAAAAAGCTATTTAAAACAGAAACTGACAGTCAAACAAACACAACTCCCAAATGCACAATATCAGAGTGCTGTTTTTTCCAACTCTACTTGATTAAAAAGTCACTTGTTTCACCAGCCAAACAGTGAGCATACCCGGGAGGTATTTCTAAGTATTACAGACCTAAAATATTAAACAACAAATTTCCACGCAAAACAATGTACCGGTTTTGACATAAAAATATTGACATAATTAGACCACCGGGGAGGTTAAGGGGGATAAGATCACCCAATATAAATAATACAATAATTCATATAGAAAACTCACTTTTCAATTATTCACGGTCACAGGGGCCACTTTTTGCATATGGAAGATTAGAATCCCTTCCTTTTGCAGAGATTTACCTTGGCAGTATGGTTTGTATTAGCAAGAACTATAGAATTCTTTAGGAAATAGCTGGTTGCTTTTCTAGCAGCACAAAATTACTTGTTATTAAGGTTGAAAAGTAAAGACAACTGAGCCTGTTAAACCAGGGAATATTCAATTGCCTCATGGAATCAGGAAGGATTTTTTTCCCTATTGGAGCAAATTGAACCACATTTTTTTTTTGTCATCCTATGGATCAGCTATGTCTACCGGGTTTTTACCTGGGATATGTTTATTACCCTAGTGGTTGAACTTTATGGACTTTAGGCAACGTCAGTAAAGATCTTAGAGAAGCAATTGTTGCTCCTTATCTATCTGGTAAGGGTTAAAAGACCATTCCCAGAAAAATTGAAGTCTATAATTTTACAATGAGAAAGATGATTCAGTAGTGGAAAAACTTTCAAAACAATTGTTAATCTTGCAAGGAAAAACCCAGGAACTAGACCCGCAAACTCCCTAGCATGTTAAATATTAAAAATGTCTGACAGTACAATTAGAAAAAGACTAACCATGTATGGCTTGTTTGGTAGGTTTGCCAGATGAATGTCTCTTCTCTCTGCAAACCCAAGCTGTGCTGCCATGTTCATTACAAAGTTACATCTGAACAAAGCATTTTTGATACATTACAAAGCAAAGGCACCTTGCATGTCAGAAATTTGTTCACCACTAGATTCAGCATGTGCGCAAAGCAGTAAATTTGGCCAGGTGCAATACAGCCACAAAACAGAGGAAGCTAGGAAAGTCACAGTTGAAGAAAAATGGGTGAATTTTATTAGAAACTATGGGGAATAACTGAAAATAATTGCTATATATTTACTTGGTTAAAGTCACAAAATAAGAAATACTGGCAAAAATATTTAGCAACAATGTGGACAAATTGTTTGTGTTTAACTGAAAATAATTGCTGTGATTTCACTTAACAGTGGAGATGCAACTTTTGTTGTTTTTAAAAATAAAAAAAATAATACTGCTTCTACATCAAAAC
Organism: Pyxicephalus adspersus; assembly: GCF_032062135.1. Lineage (NCBI taxonomy): Eukaryota > Metazoa > Chordata > Amphibia > Anura > Pyxicephalidae > Pyxicephalus > Pyxicephalus adspersus. The sequence goes on from NC_092860.1 coordinate 69,116,630, forward strand.
TTTAAGAACCGGGTAGTAATGTTGCAGTATTTTCAATCATAAATTTTAGTACATCCTACTTTTTATTTTAACATTCTTTGTTTATTAGACAAGTTTGGAAATAGATATATACAATATAAACTATCAACAGACTTACGGTTCTCCGTGAGCCGCTGTGCTCACGGAGGCTCCATCACCCGTTGAGGCATATAACCACCTGATACATTACTTTGCATTACCCGCCACGGCTCCTCAGATTGCCAGACCCACTGATGGATCAGTTTTTTTTTACACTGATTACACACAGCGCTCTTCATCCAGCACCCGTCGGAGGGATCATGCAGCACCAGACACAACAAATATGGCCCCCACTCAAGAGGACACGAGGGATTCCCTCTCTGATTTCACCCCAGATGCACTGAAGCAAGGAGAAGACTCCACAACACTGTCTTCCTCGCACCTACACCTTGCTATTGCAGTGGCTTCACTTCTTACACTTACTGTACAAGCCACCACAGACAAGACTATGGTAAAAGGGATACAATCATTGCACCTGGAACTCCAGGGTCAAGTTGCTAAAATCAATAATGCAGAAGCAAGGATCTCTGAACTGAAGGACGATTCATTTACAGCAAAAGTGCTGGAGAAAACTCAGCATCAAAGGTGAATAAAATTGACGACCTAAAGAACAGAGCTTGGCGTAATAATATACGCATGATTTGGATACCTGAGGTGATGAAACTTTCCTAACTGTCCAAAATATTTGCTAATACCAAACTTTCATTACTAGGTTTGGATGTCGAGTGGAAAGTGGAACGGGCACATAGTTTGGGCCCTCCCCGCAAGGATTAGGCCTCCCCAAGACCGGTCATAGCTTAATATTTGGATTACAATGCCCAACTAAAACAAAAACAACAGGTATATAAGCAGTATACTGGATCCTGGATCCCGATGCGTTTCGCCGGTAGGGCTTCCTCAGGAAATTAAAGGGGAACCAAAGACAGTACTAGTGAGAACAAAAACATATAGAATAACACAGTTACATTCATATATACAATTCAGGTTTACCGTTTTACTAAATATATGCAAGTAGTTAGTAAATATATATTATTATTCCAAAAGGAGATAGTAGGTGTATAGACTAAGAACAAGTGAAATTGAATCAAAAAATAATAATGAAGATCGTTTTTAAAAATATTATCAAAAAGAGCTTGGGAACGAGCTCTCTAAATCCCATGTTCTTTGCTAATATGTTAAGTACATAAAAATATATTGACATTAGAAAACAGGTGGCTATTGAGGTAAAATAACTCTTTATGGTGTTCATTAGGATATATGAGTAGTTTTCCTCTGAACAAAATCTCCCAATTTTGATTTATGTTTATATATGGAAGATGAAATTCAGACATGCCAGAAGGTCCTGCCAGTGAGTGTGCAGTTGCTGTGATAAGGTGAGTATGTGCAACAAAAAAAAAAAACTACAAATGTTTAAACATTAGAGGTAAGCGTACACATAGGTATCAATTGAACACTAAACATAACAAAGCATAGTAACAGGGTATAAGGGTTAGTAAGGGGTCATAAAGTAGTAATTATTTATTGGAGTAAAAGTAAAGAAGAATGGGGGGGGGGGGGGGGGTTAATGATATTGATATTTCTTACTTGAGGTATACAGGGAATCTGATCAACTTACTTGTAACAGTAAAAGAGAGGTCTGGGGAAAGCAATGTGAGAAACTGTTAGTATAAAAACTTAAAAAGACAAATGTTTGACATGTTTCTTTAAATATCCCCTAGGGAAATAATTAATTAGTTCATTGTAATTACAGTTGACAATCAAAAATCCAAAAACCTCCGGACCTGAGGTGCGACGGATTTTCGAAAATTCCATGTTTTTAAAAGTTACACTTACCCTCACACACCAGCCTTGTTCTCGCAGCACCCACGGACATCTGGCACAGTTCCAGGGAGCAGGCGGCAGGGACTTCTCAACCTGTATTTAGTGTAGCAAGCTAGACCTAACAGCTGTTTCTGTAGAACAGCACCATGAAAACAATAGTGGCCAAACAGTGTACTGCAGTCCCTGTATTGAAAATGAGATCTGAAATTCATGCTGGGAAACTGAAGGAAAAGGATTATCGATGGTCGGATTTTCGATTGTCAACTATAATTCATTGACTTACCAAAGTCCAGATATGATATAGGGTGGTATTAGCATTAAAGGGTATAAATCTAGTCTGTAGGGATAAAACACATAAAAAAGGAATATTTTAGGGGGTATTCATGAACAGAAGATTCATATAGCATGATAGATATACTTATCATATAATAATAAGCGTTACATAATAGCAATAGGATTATCGAGACTAATTAGACTAAGGAGGTGAGATGAAACCTGGATAAGTGAAAGAGAAATAGGGAGAGAATGCTGCTTACCCAAGGAAGATGTAAAAATAGGCACTTGGAATACATTGCCCACTTGGAACAGATGCCCGCCAAAAAAGTCTGGGCGTGTGTTAGTATTGGGCATGTGCCCAGAATGTGGGAATTGCGCATGTGCTCAACTTAGTTTTGTCTCCATGTATATCTCAAGTCTCCTCCCCTGAGTTCTCAGCACCTCGGACAGCACTGGGAGAGCTGAGTCCAGGCATATGGGGGTAGAAATGCTGGCAGGCGGGACCAGAGACCTGACTCGCCTGCTCAGCTCTGGCTGCTGGCCAAACGTCTAGGGGGATGACAGATCGAGAGAGGGGACAGAGTGGGGGGGGGGGGATGAGGAAAATACACGCAGGCTAGTTAGCTAGGTGGATTTGAATGAAGAATGGATTGTGTGTCGTATGAATAAGTGTGACTAAAAAATTAAATGAATGAAAATAACCTATATACTAAACGAAGGATGTAATCATGCATGGACCCAACCTGCGCGCACACACCACAACTGCCAGAAGGATACAAGGAGAGATATTGAGCCTAATTCATCAATGAAATCCGCGCTCGCTGGTTGCGCTTTATTTCGCGCCGTTATATCGAGCCGGTTTACCGCGGGCTAGAGTCATATGCGCTCGTTCATTCGCATCTCACTGCCAAGCCAGATGCTTGCCTTCATAACAAAATGGGCAATAGGGGTCGCGAATCCGCCAATTAGGGCGATTAGATTTCAGCTGCGCGATTAAGGAGGATCTGTTAAGATGTCAATCGTGAGATCATAGCAATTAGGGCGATTAGATTTCAGCTGCGCGATTAAGGAGGATCTGTTAAGATGTCAATCGTGAGATCATAGCAATTAAGGCGATTAGATTTCAGCTGCGCGATTAAGGAGGATCTGTTAAGATGTCAATCGTGAACACACACGTTTGGCTTTATGTGCACTCATGTCTATACATACATGAGTGCATATGAAGCAAAACAAGCAATATACACAAAACAAAATATAAGTTGAAATCTTCACAATTAAGAAAAAAAAATGAATTCCTGTAATAAGTCAATTCCATAGCCAGAAAATGTATGTACCTGTGTTATGCACTGTTTTTGCTGACTTTGTTGTACTGTAGGACACTTTATACTGTTTTTATCTTGTCTGATCTTGTACAAGCACACTGTTATACACTCCCTTGGTTGTTTTCCTTGTCCTCCCTCCCCCCCCATCCCCTGGTTTTTGTTACATTACTGCTGTATTGTTTTATGCTTGCTTCTTTGTTTTATTCCTCCTCCTCCTTTTCTCCTCCACATACAAAAAAGAAAATTTACTAAATAAAGAATATTTTTTAAAAAAAGAAACTGATGCTCCATTGATAAGCCCAATAAATGTATTATAGAACTGAATACAGTTACAATATTGTTACTGTTTTAACAGTTGTAACTAACTGTGTGTGCTCAGTAAATTTAGATGAAATAAATTTAGAACATGAATAGAATAATAAATGATCCATTCCCAAAATAAACGTTCAACAAAATTAAACCTTACATATCTTTGGTAAAATGTAAAATGTAAGAAACAGGGGAATGTGATATTTAGAAAATCAGCAGCACTCTTAAGAGGGCATCATCCACAGTAGCAAAAATTTGTTTTGAAATTGCCTCAAGGTTTATGCCATTCAGTTTTAATTGATCTAACAGAAACAAGATAGAATTGTTAAAGGCTAGAAATATGCAATCAATAGTCTATAAAATCAATATTGTTTGTAAAGATCCACCTTAAAACAAGAGAATATTGACACATTATTGCAGATATTACATTGTCCCATTATCATTTTTGTCCTAACCACTTTCAATGCTGTAATACAGATTTGAGCTTTAGTGGACAATAGAAATTCATTCAGTAGCCACAATAAACTTCATTTGTTTTGTACATCAGGATGTTTTGTACCTCAAGAGGTACATGAGGTGGTAACTTAGGTCCCAAAAAACAAAATAAAAACAAACAAACAGAAACTACCAACCAAGAATCCCAATATATCAAAGTATATTCACTACCACATAAAGTAACAACTGAAAAATAAATCTACTAACACGAACAATCAGATAATAACCCCCTGTATGAACTAGTGGAAGAATCAAATGTTAAATAATCCTTTTTTATAGTCTGCTACTGTGCATAGCTCGCCTAGTACTGCAAATAGCAAGGAGCTTTCCCATGAAAACTTCATCTCCACCTATTTTGTATTGTGTACATATAGTGGGTATAGAAACATCCACCTACCTTGGAGGGGAAGTTCAGACACAGAGCTATAGAGCTGTTTTGCAAACTTATAATCAACAATAATCATGGTAATACCTGGTAATGGTAACTGTGGCTGGTGAGAGAAATCCATAATACAGCAGAAACATACAAAAGCATGTTTGAAAGCAGCTGCCAACACTCAAATGCCTCTCCAGTGGCCTTATAGCTATAGGAATGTCAACATTTGCATATAAGAGCAGCGACTCCCCTGATGATGGCTTTTAACCAACTCTTATCTCTCAAAGATGGTGCCTTGAGGAAGCAGATACTGCTCTACATAACACATCACAAGACATCTATATATATATATTTATATATATATATATATATATATATATATATAATATAATATCTGTGTTTCTGTAAAACCCATTTATTACTACCTTTAACTGAATGTATTATGAATAATTCTTAACAATTTTGTATGTGCTTGGTATGTACTACCTAAACACAACAATTAAAATTCAATTAGGTGGTTTTAGCTTTATGATTTTAGTTTTAGTGGGTTTTTGTGGTAACTCTGGAATTAGTAGAGGTGAACTTTATGGTAAAAAAGACACGACTTTTACAAAGGTGCTCTAATATGCTAACAAATGATAATTGCTTGTGTGTCTTTACTATCTGTTATAGCATAGATTTGTTAATTTTTTTAAGCCTTCAACCATTGTGTTTAATTATGTTTCGTTAAGAAAAAAACATTTTATTACAGGCTTATTTTTTTTTTTTTTGCAACTTTAGATATAGTATCATAAAGTACACAGGCTGACATGATGTTGTCTGAGGTTTTTAAGATAAACTAATATGTACAACGTTTGTGGCTTCTGCATTTATTATTAGGACACATTAATATTTGAAGATTGTGGTCCTTGCCAGATCCAATGTCTGTATATAATTTAACTCACAGTTTAACATCAAGAAAGAAAATGTATCATAGTCTCAGAGTTTCTTCTTTTCTTGCGCAGATCTTGTTTTGTACATTGAATACTCACAAAGTGGATATGCAGAAGCTCCTTGGTGGCCAGATTGGTCTGGAAGACTTTATTTTTGCACATGTTAGAGGAGAGACGAAAGAGGTGGAAATTACCAAGACAGAAGATGCTCTGGGTCTTACCATTACCGATAATGGAGCTGGATATGCTTTTATAAAGGTGATCTAAGAAAAAGAATATACCATGTTTGCTACAATTTGTTTTTAAAACAATGAGTGTTACATGCTTATCAGAAAAAGGACATTTTTTAAACTATACTATAAAGCAAAATTAAAAATAGACTTTATTCTCCACTTTCAGGTTTGACAGGACAAAAAACACTAAGGCTCGCCTAATAAAACCGAGAATCTGACACTTACTCAGACATTCCCTGGTCGGAATCATATACTGCCATTGAAACATATGGACCTTGAAGATTGAAATAAGAGAATGTTTGAGGGAATGCTCGATTAACTGTTTTATAAATCGAGCCCTAAATAACTTTAGGTGTGTAAAAATATAAGAATTATAGCCATATGATATGATTTGCTGTAAAATGTCCAGCTTCAGAACCATTTGGTATCAGCAAGAACAAACCAAAAAGCACAGGTAGGAGCTGTCCTGCAAAAATAAACCAATAGCATTACAGTTCACTAGTCACAAGTCAACAGCAAACATTCTGAAAAGAAAAATGACAAACAATTATAGTGTTCTCTCACATAAAGCTGTTTAAAAAAATTCTGCAGCTGCAGGATATCACTAAAAAAATTTAAACAGCACACAAAAAAGTCTTAAAAAATAGAGCCATTTTTGGATTTTAGGGGTTCCGTAAGAAGAGAAAAAGGGGAAAAATCAGCACAAGGAGGCAGTACTGTTGGCAGCAGCAATACAGAATTTACAGAAAGGCAGAGAGGGAGGCATTCCAAAATGTTTTTTTTATTTTTATTTTTTTATTTGGAAAATGAAAGGAAAACAGGAGAGATGGCAGAAGGCGACAGTGTAATAAGTATTTGGAGAAAGACAGAAAGCACAGGATGAGATGCTAGTTTGGATTTTAGAGGTTTTATTTGATAAAGAAAATGGAAGGGTTCTAAAAGGAATTTGCAATATTTGTAGCAGCAATGAGAATAAGAGAAAAAAAATGTTTTCCTTGTTGCAATATTATACATTTAATTTAATCAATGGTTTTCACAGCAGGCGTTTGGTGGTTCTCTGTGATCTCATTCTGCCTAAAAGCAACCTAAAAACAGCCAGACACAGGTGGATGAACTTCTGTGTAGCACATCCTCATACTTCAAGGAAGGCCTTCTGTTACAGGACTTTCAAAGCAAAGCAGGCCAATGGCTTCAGGGTATATTAGGCTAGCTCTGGCAAGTGGTGCATTGTAGCTGCCAAATAGACTGTGAGGTCATCACTTAACTCACATAGTCCTTCACAAAAAGGTTTAGGGTCTATCTGTGCTGCGAAAGGCCATTTAAGGTGTTACACTGCTACTGTGTCTGTTTCTTGTTTTAGGCTGTAGGAGAGGTGCGATAGTTTAGGGGTCTCTGCCACCATCCGAAAATCCAAAAAAGAACAATTTTTTTGCATCTGCAAAGTACAACATTTTGTATTCTTTATTAACCCTCACTGCCCCCTTCTTTAACCTCTGTTAGTTCTTTGACATTTAATTTTGCTGCCTGCTTCAACCACTTCTTAAATGTTCAATATGTTTTCCTTTGACCTTGGCCTTCATCTGACCTGCGTTTATCCTTGTTAGACATCTCCTAATGTTGTCTTGTTCATTCTTTTGGCTATCAGTGGGATAAGCTTGAGGGTTGTGACCTGATGGTATCTTTTACCAAAGCGGGTGTGATGGCCCTGGTTAGGTAAAGAAATAGATATTATTAAGACTCTATACCCAAGGGAAGTTGTTGCCATTTACTGGCAGTGGTGTATAATAATTTTTACAGGAAAGGTATACTTTCCTATTGGGGTAAAAATGCTAGCAAATGGAACAATGCTTACTAGATACAGGGTTTTTTAAGGTACCAGATCCAGCATTATCTTAAAAACACGTTTACTTCCGGTTCCGGCGCCCCGCGAGCAGGAAGCATGTAAGCGCGGCTCCTGCTCCCCTCCGGGATATCGTAATAAAAAACCGGCACTACCGCTACTCACCTTCCGGCCTTCCACACGCTGCCAGCTCAGCTCTTGATGGACCGTTTCCTGGCACCTTCATCTCTTCTAAATAGCCAGGAAATCATGGGGAAGAGGGATAAAATCCGATCCACCCCATCCAAGATGGCCGCCGCAGCCTGCACGCCCCATGCTGCCAACGCTGATACATCTAAGGTACAGTCTGATGATCCTGCTGCTGTTTCCCAACATGCACAAATTGCTGATGCTGTAGCTGCTTTGCTGAAACCTACATTGCAGGAAGCTATCAATGCTGCAGTACACAAAGGTATACAATCCTTGCGGAAAGATTTAAAGGAACAGTCTCAAAGATTAGATAGTGCCGAGCAACGCATTACATTAGTTGAAGATGATGTCACATCTGCCGGAGTGACTCTCTCTATGCTAGAAACTAAAGCACAAGTCTTACAAGATAAAATTGAGGATTTAGAAAACAGATCTAGACGCAATAATATACGCGTTGTGGGCCTACCAGAAAACATTAAACCGTCCCAATTATCCGACCTCTGCTCCACGATCTTGCCCCAGTTATTGGGTCTTACAATGCCCTGCAGGGTTGAACGCGCACACAGATTGGGTCCGGTTCGTGCGGAGAGGTCTAATCCTCGACCAGTACTGGTGGCTTACAGCTATTATACCGACAGAAACCGCATACTTCATGCCTATCGGAACCAACGCAAATTGCAATATGAGGGAGCCTCTCTATTATTGTTTGCGGAATATTCAGCAGAAGTCTCACGCAAGAGGCGCAGTTTTCAACGAGTGTGTTCCACGCTGTACCAACATAAGCTACGTTTTACTTTGGCCTACCCTGCCATCCTTCACTTCACTGACCACCAAGGGCGGAAATATTCGTTCACCTCTGCTGAAGAGGCGGAAAGCCTGGTGCGCACTTTATTGTCTGACAGTTCTTCTACACCGTCAGAGGATTCCGGTACCTCCCCTCCTCGCTCCAGTGAGCGTCCCCTGGTTCCAGTGGGCTCTCCAAAAATGTCCAGGCATTCGGTCCATGCACCTGTAAAAAATTTTGTGATATTCATCACACTGAGATGCAGCCAAAGGCGAGATAATGCGATTTACCCTTATCTCTATTGAAAAGTGCCTTAATCTTTTTTGTTTTGAATTGAAACTGAGCATTTATATATCCCATATTGTGAGGTGTGAGCCCGCATTTACTACTATGATGATGTTTTCGCCAATGTTACTGACTTGGTACATTTCCTTATGCTCTGCGAGGAAAAAAGGAAAGTCATTATTGTTTCTTGTTTGTCTCCTCCCTTATGTTTTCATAATGCTTCTTCTTCATGTCCCTCTGAGTGTTATGGGATACACTCTCTTTATCCGTTTGCACAGCAGTCATGAGTATTGCACCAGTTATACCTCTGCCTTGTATACTGGGCTTAACCCATTGATTCCTTACTGTGTTCTCATGACTGGTGGTTATAGTAGATCAAAATGCCTGTACTTACTATGTGCAATCAGCATACTGCAGCTTCACTATATTTGTTGTAGCCATGATAAATGTAAGCCTTATCTTCGAATTATATGCAAATAGTTTCATGGAATGTTAAGGGCCTGCGTTCCCCTAACAAACGCATGTCCGTGTTACGTCACTTGAAAAGACTTAGAGGGGATGTAGCTTTGTTACAGGAAACGCACCTGGGTGCCGGTGATTTCCATAGAATGAAAAAACTTTGGGTTGGAGAGGTCTATGGCACCCCCTCTGCTGACAGGAAAGCTGGAGCCCTGATCTTGATCCATAGATCTTTCCAGGGCAAGATCAAGACGGTGCAATGTGACTCGGCGGGACGCATTGTGAGAGTGCTTGTTCAGTTATTTGATTATGATCTATCTATCTATAATATATATGCTCCTAATTCACCATCATACTCCTTTTTTCAGGAAATTTCCACATGGGTTGCCCAGGATCCTACTCCTCGTAAAATATTAGGAGGGGATTTTAACTCAGTTATGGTGCAATCGGAAGACAGATGTCCTAGCCCAAAGGCATCTAACATTATATCACCATCCCACTCGGTCTTGGCTGACTTTGCTCATGCCATGTCTCTGAATGATGTTTGGAGACAATTTAATCCCCTGGAGCACCAGTATACTTTTGTCTCCCAAGCACATGTAACACAGGCCCGCTTAGATTACTTGTTTTGCACAGATGCAGTTCTGGAACACATTGAATCTCTAGAAATACATGTCATGGCTATATCTGACCACTCCCCTATCTCTCTTAAGTTGAGAGATCACTTTCCCAGGGGCGATTATGTGCCTTGGCGCTTTCCATCATATTTATGTAAAGACCCGGAATTTCAGGCAACACTGACATCGGCATGGTTAGAGTATGCCCAACATAACGCGGTTCACAGAAATGAACCGGTACTTTTCTGGGAGGCGGGTAAGGCCTTCCTTCGAGGCAAGATTATCCCTTTTTTAGCTAATAGGAAAAAGGTGACACTATCTCATTTTTTGTCCGCCCAACGGGAACTTAGATCCGCACAGCAGGCACTAACAGATAACCCCTCTCCAAGTACCAGACAAGCTTGGCATACCTCTAAACGTCAATTTGATTTACGACTTTACCAATACGAACAACTGAAATCCAAGTATAGATATTTGGAATTTCATAAATTCGGCAACAAATCAGGTAAAATGTTGGCGAACCTGGTACGTGCAGGATTTAAACCAACATATATTCCAACATTGAGATCTCCAATGGGCACTATGATTAACTCACCTAAAGAGATAAACCAATGTCTAGCACAATATTTTCAGCAGCTGTACTCGCTCCCGAATACGGATGCGGAGGCGGGTTCAGCCTTTCTTTCTGCAGTTGAAATGCCTCAACTGCAGCAATCGGATTTAGATACCTTAAATGCCCCCATTACGAGAGAACAGGTTATGATGACTATCAAACGCTTGAAAAATGGTAAAGCCCCGGGTCCGGACGGTTTCACTGCTGAGTTTTACAAATTTTTGGGAGATGAGATAGCTGATGATCTTCATGCCATGTACTCTACTCTGTGGGATGGAGGTAATTATTTTGAATCTGGCCAGGAAGCATACATTAAACTTCTCTTGAAGAAGGATAAAGATCCATGTGACCCAGAATCCTACCGCCCCATTTCGTTGGTCAATATAGATGCAAAAATTCTGTCTAAAATTCTTGCAGATCGGTTTGCTTTGCTATTGCCTTCTCTAATTTCCCCATCACAAGTGGGCTTTGTTCAAGGCAGATCTGCCGTAACCAATATTAGAAAAGTACTTGTAGCCTTGGAGACTGCTAAAAGACAACCTGATCTTGATCTGGTCATAATTGCAATAGATGCCCATAAAGCATTTGATACGGTAAATATAACATGGCTTTTTCAGGTTCTCGATTATATTGGACTAAGAAGCCCATTCCTGAAACTGCTGGAGGCCATGTATGCTTCTCCAAAGGCCAATATACTCACACCGGGGTACCTTTCAAGTCCCATCACCTTACATAGGGGAACTAGGCAGGGATGCCCTTTATCCCCCCTCCTGTTTAATCTTGCACTGGAACCACTAGTTAGATACTTGGATGCCACACCGTCATTACATGGTATTCCGGTGCATGAGTGTGAGCTGCGAACTGCTTTCTTTGCAGATGACATCTTGATTTTCACTTCTGATCCTAGAAGCGACAGCAATATCATTCAAACAACATTTCGCAATTATGAAGGTTTCGCAGGACTCACAATCAATTTTACAAAGAGTGAGATTCTGTCATTAACCAGATCCTTGACAGTTGTAGAACGTTGGAGGCAACGGGTCCCGTTTAAGGTGGCAATACATTCCATAGTTTATTTAGGGCTACGCATTGGCCGCATGCCCTCTTCGTTATACTCATTAAATTACCCTCCGCTGATATCTAAGATACTGAGGGAACTGAAAATGTAGGAAAATCTACCGCTGTCCTTCTTGGGGCGTTGTCACCTGGTAAAAATGATGTCCTTTTCTAAGTTGCTGTACCCTATGCAAACGCTACCTCTCCTACTGACTCATTCTGATATAAATACTCTTAATAGAGCTTTTACAAAATTCATCTGGGTAGGCAGGCGTCCTAGAATTTCGCTTCTTAAATTGTATTTACCCAAAGATGAAGGAGGAGTGGGCTTCCCCAATATTAGACTTTACAATCTGGGCTGCCTAGCTAGACATGTTATAGATTGGCTTAAAGGGACCTCATGTTCCTCCAATATATCCCTCGAGAGTGCAATGACTCACCCTTGGGTCCCAAGCACCCTTGGGAGTGCTTTATTACATTGTAAACTTGCAGTGCTTTCACCCTCTTTACGTCATAATATAATAATTAGAGATACAGTTGTTACATGGAAGGTGCTTAGACAGAAGTTTAAACTTCCGTTTCGCCTATCTCCATATCTTCCCATTTGCGGCAATCCCTCGTTCCCCCAGGCACAGGAATATGCACCATTTAAAGTATGGCAAGGAAAGGGTCTGATATATTTTAGGGATCTTTTTAGACAGGAAGATGTGTCTAAGATATCTTTAGTGGATCTGCAAAACAAATATTGTATCCCTCAATGGGCACTCCATCCACTGTATTATAAACAGGCTATGTCTTATCTTGAATCTATGGCTTCATATTATGTTAACTTTCTACGCCCCCATGTCTTTGATAAGCTCTTGTCCTTATCTCCTCCAAACATTTCCAATATACATGCTTATCTGTTGCCTACTTCTACGAAACCCCTCTCAGTCTCCAATGTAAAAAGTTGGCAAAGAGACTTTCCTGACCCGGAGATTGTTGATAAGGTTATACAAGGTTATCTTACAGTCAGGAGAAGTATTGTGAATGAAATATGGAGGGAATCACAATTCATGCTACTACACAGGGCTTATAGGGTATTCCGGCCTTCCACATCTGATCCCCAACTCAAACAATGGCATTTGCAGTGTCCCAAATGTAATGGTGTCAACGCCTCTTTATCTCACCGCCTTTGGTTTTGTTCACATATTGCAAGTTTTTGGCGCCATGTGGCCATATTGATATCTAACATTACGGGACACCATATTCCCAATGCCCCTTTGTTTTTATTTGGCTCATGGGAAAACATAAGCCAGGACGGTATACCACACTGTTTGCAACGCTGGATTAATATCTGTTTATTGGCTGCAAGGCGAGTGATTATGCGCAATTGGATCCAACCCCTTCCTCCTGTATTGGATCAAGTCATCACTTCCTTGAAAACATTATTTCATACAGAGATGTTAGACGCCCAACTCCAAGGAGATGACTGTATCACCCGATTTTGGCAACAATGGTACCAATTTATGATTCATACATTCACGAACTCGGAGAACACTTCGATTCTTGCTATGTTCCAATACTCCACTTGGTACATAACGAACATCACGAATGCTACAAATGTGATTAACTAACCACTTGTAATTGCACTTGTAACTCAAATTTTGAGTGTTCCCCCCCCTATTTTCTGTGTCCCCTCTATGAGGTTTTGTCCCTCTATTGGTTTTTGTTTTTATGATTGTGTTTGTAAAATTGCTAAAAAACCAATAAACATAGTTTTGAAAAAAAAAAACACGTTTAATTTACAAAACCATTAAAAATTGATCATATTTCACATGAACAAAACATATACACATAGATAATTTAATAAAACCAATCAATAGGCCCATAGAGGCACTAGACACATTTATTCTGCTAATGCACTATAAGTACAAAACACTAGTTGTTTGCTATCTGTCCAACTGACTATTGGCTTACAGAAGCACAATATAAAAAAGCAGGGAGCTTTGTGTCATAAAATAATCCCATTCATTTAATCCTCATGACTCTAGTACCTTCTGCATTGGCTGTCACTCCAACCACTATGTCTCCAGGGGACCCAGAACCCATGAAACTTGGCCTGACTGTAACCTCTATATCTTCTGAAGAACATTAGTGTTGTCGCAAGTTAAACCTTTGTTTATTCTGTGAAGTTTCCATCTATTGCCTTTCTAATTCTCCAGTGAGACCACGGGGTAGGAATGACACCAAATCCCTCTTAATCCTACATTTTCGTTTCTTCATTTACACCTATCTTTACAGGGATCATTATGCACCTATGAAATATATGCCATCATTTTAGAGCTTGTGCTTTTCTTTGACTTTTCCTATATCCTTAACTGCTCTCTGGAACAAATATGATGATTATATCAATATTGGAGGACTTTTAGGGCATTTGATTTGTTTAATCTATTAAAAACAAAACAAAAACATTTTTATTATAGTTAAATACATGTTAAAATTTTAAAACGGCAGATTGTATTACATATAAATAATACTAGGAGAAGATCTTGATAAGTTGGTTCTACTCCCAATGATCTCAATACTATTTTCTTCTGACGTGGACTAATATCTGTATGTATGTATTAACCTACAAAACAGTGGGACGCTAAACAAAGCTATAATGGAAAGGATTCAAAAATTCACACAGTATGCCTATAAATATAAAATAATAATCAATCAATGTGACTCTACATGAACCAATCATCATCAATACCGTCACGCTAGAGGACACAGGGCCACTAGGGAGCACTATGGCTTGCACAAAAGTGGTGTGAGGCCCAAGAAGGCCCAAGCCACAGAGTCTAAGCGGCAACCAGGTCTTATCCAGAGCCCCTAGTGGTGAGGATGTTGCGCTACTGGTTATCGCCAGGTTGGGGTCCTTGGACACACAAGGGTGGGCAGTAGGATACACGGTACCAAATCACTAAGCAGAAGAATTGTCAAGGAAGGCCAGAGTCAAGACAGGCAGGCAGCAAGCAAGAGAGGTCAGGTCACAAGCCAGGGTCAATTAACAAGGATCCAGAAAACATGCTGGCCAACAAGGAGTTAAGTTTTTCTGCTGGACAGAGGAAACACTGAATTAAGCAACAGGTGTACAGAAACTAGCTCAGAAGAACTAGGTGCTCGTCACTAGTGGAGACACATTGCATGAATGCTGAGTAGTGTGTTTGAGCTAGCTAAATAGCCAGGACGATTAAGTGGCTATTTTCTGATTGGCCAGTGGGATGGGCGAAGCTGATATAGCCTGGGAGCGTAGGCACGCCCAGAGTCAGAACTGCCCGCATGTGCAGGAGAGACGCCTGTGCTTTAATGAGGAAGAGGTAAGCGTGACAAATACCAAAAACAAAACAGCTTGTGCCCATGGTAATTAAATAATTATATATATTATATCTTTTTCTTTACCAATACAAGGCTAGAATTATTCTATGATTCATTTCTAATTGCTCCACATTTCAAATTATTTTCAATAAATAACAGTATGTGGTGCACACTGGCACCAACTAACATTGACTGTTTTTCTGACGCTAAATGTCCCCACATGATTTTTAATACCTAATGTCTCACATAGTTATAGCCTAAATAACTATTAACACAAGAAAATATATCACCCTTGTTGAAAATAACCTCATGCTGAGTGCTAAAACAAAATGACTAATATCAACCATAAAAAACTAAAACAAAACTACCTTAGAAGGAGAATGGTATATTCCGACCATGTAAACAAACACCAAAATTTCCATACTAGACAACATAAACAAACCATACCTAAAAGAATGCCATTCTGTATATCCTCTCTATAAACCCCTTCACCGACTGTCATGTTACACATGCATGGTTTGCCTTTCATTATGTGTGTCCCTTCTCTCTTCCCCCAGCTTCTGCTCAGTCTCTTGTCTCCTCCCCTCTTTTTCTTTCTGTCATCTACCCTCATCTTAGCTGCATGCTCCTGTTAGTTGCTCACAGCATGATATTTTGACCTATCCATCTGTTCATCGGTGTATGATCTGCACAGTTGGAATAAACTTTTTCACGATCTACAAGGTGTCCTTTGGATTGAGTCACTGTCAGCCAATTCACCTAAGACTGCAGTTATAGCCATCTCATCACAACTGTAAGTTACAGAGATCACATTGTAGTGCTTAGACTGGAGAGGCAGAACAGTCAAAATATCAGTGAAAGGATCTTACAAGATCTTCCAAATATCTTTCAGAGATCCTTGCTAGCTCTGCATGTATAGTGAGATGTATATGGACACTGGAATATAGAAGAATATGTGTACAAGCCTGTATATTTCAGCCAGCAAGTACACCTCAGCATAAGCGTCATCAGATTTCTGCACAGATTATTGAAGAAACTATTAATGCAACTGTAATATTAGCAGCTCCTATAGACTGTCTGCAAGTCAATTTAAGCTCTGTATTCAATCCAAACTAAGTCTGCAGCAGCTGTTTCTAAACTTCTCTCTACTCCTTCTCCCACTGGTTGCCTAGGCAACCCTCCCCCCTCTGCCAGAAGATTGATCCATTTCTATGCAAACATACCTTGTGACTTAAGCTACGTACACACTTCCAATTATTATCGTTGGAAAACGAACGACGAACGTTCCTGCACGATATATATGAACGAACGTATAGCACCTATCCTGCACATAGAGATAACGACACGATCGTTCGTAGATATTGTACACACAATAGATACGATCGTTTGAACGATAGAGGAACTATGTGCACGACAGGAAAGTGAACGGACGTTCGTTCATCACGCATGCTCTGAACATGGACGATCAACGAACGACCGTACACACGAACGATGGTCAACGATCGTCGTCCAATCCGATCCGCCGGTCCGGTCGTTCGTTTCCAATGAGTTTCCTCGTTCGTCGGCGTCGTTGGTTACTTTTTTACGAACGATTTTTTGCCCAATCGATCGTTCGTCGTTCGATTGGAACGATAAAAATTGGAAGTGTGTACGCACCTTAAACCCTCTGCTTGTTATTACAATGCACCAGCAAGGCAATGTACAAGCTGAGGAACCTGAACTTCCTACACATCATCAGTCAGATCCTCAAAGCCACATAAAGCAAAAACGTTCAGTAAAACCAACCTGGAAAGTCCAAGAGAACTACGAGGCTGACAGGGAAGAACTGCTGCAGAACATTAGCCACTCATGGTCTAACACTATTGAATGTATGTCAGCTCTGTCTCAACCAACTCATAAGGTATTGCACTTAGAGGGCGCTGTTAAGCAATTGAATGCTGCCTATGAGTATTACCAAAGACTGTCTGCGAAATATGCTGATATCTTAAAGCGGTATAACACAGAAAATTCCTTAAAAGAATTACAGGAATTGAATGAGCTCAGTCTGGAAAGAGATGATCTAGTAATACACACAAGGGCAAAAAGAGATGTAAAAATCGCACATCTCCATGAATCCAGATCCCATCTCTCCACAACTTCTAAGCGCTCCACACGATCTTCCAAATCCATAAGATCAACATCTTCTACTCTCAGCCAACAACTCATCAAAGCCCGCTCTGATGCAGAAGCTTCTAAAATCCAGGCAGCTTTGGCACAGAAGAAAGCAGAGATGGAAGCTAAGGCCGCACAGATGGAAGCTGAGGCCGCACAGAAGAAAGCAGAGATGGAAGCTGAGGCCGCACAGAAGGAAGCTGAGGCTGCACGGAAGAGAGCAGAAGTGTTATGTATCTTTTTATAATGTATCTTTTTATGTATCCTTTTACAAAGTATCTCTTTACAATGTATCTTTTTATGTATCCTTTTATAATGTATCTTTTTACATGTGTTTGGAGGCTGTAGAAGCTCTACACAGTGCTGAAACAAACCCGAATTTTTCTCCCATTGACTTTAATGGGATTCAACTTCGAATTCCACCACCCAAATTTCTTTGCTATATTCAGCCGAATAGCTGTCGAATCGAATAGTGAGCTATTCGACCAACACTAGTTATAAGTTACCTTGTATTGTTTTATTCCAAAAAAGACTTCCTCCTTTCTCCGCTGTCCAAATATTATCTTTATTCTTTTACTAATGTTCGAAAAGATTTTTGATACATTGTTCAAATCCATTGTCCTGGCATATTCAACATTGTTTTCTAAGCATCCATATAGGTATAGCAATGTTAATGGCATTTTAAGATGGTACTTCAAATAGTTTCTATTAAAGTTAAAGTGTAAAATAACCTTGCTAAACGTAGTTCTTTATGTGAAGAGGTCAGGAAACAACATTGTAATCCATTTTGTATACAGTAAACCCACTTTAGCCAGCGCAACACTCCTCACTTTAATTATAAGAGTTATCCTCACATTTTCAATGCTAGAACCTACACCAAATAAAGGGGTATTTACCATTATCATAAGCTTGAATATGTCTTTTTAAGAAACATATTTTAAAAAAGTAAAGAATTTTTGATCCTTTGCAACCATTTCCAACCATTCCTAATTAGATCTTGTCATATAAGGGAGTTTTTTCTTTCAAATCAATGATGTTTTCAGTGTTGATCCAATGGTTTTATGGTGTACACATAAAGCTTATGTAAGGGGAATACCTATACAGCTTTCTTCTGGAAAAGAAAAAGGAACACAGCAGATAGAACCCTTACTTAAAAATATTAGAACTAGCAAATGCAGAGATGAACTGCGTTTTCAACTATATGCAAGACAAGAGTGACTTTAGACATTTGAAAACTACTCACTATACTCAAGGTAATAAAGCAGGGGAATTATTGGCAGCCCAGCTAAAATCCAAAAAACTTAGATAAAAGGTAAATTATTTCACATTTGTATTAAAGATAACTCCTCAATCCTCAAAAGATTGCCAATGCTTTTGAATACTACCAATCTTTATATAATTTAAAGGACGATAGCATACCACAACCTTCTCCCTTCCACATTAAATAATTTTTGGAGGCTTCCCATTCACCTAGATTATCCCCATCTCGATTGGCGGAAATCAACAAACCTTTTTCTGTTAAAGAGCTAAAATTGATAATCAAAACATATCCTCTAAATGAGTCCCCAAGTTTGAATATTATAGGTCCTTCTCATAAACTTTATCTCCTTACTTGATTAATGTATTTAATGTGGAAGAGATCTCCAGATCCGGATGTTGAAAGCTAATATTGTATAAGCCAGGGAAAGAACCAATTAATTCCCAATGCTTTCGGTCACCATTTCATATGAAACGAGGCAAGGATGTTCCTTATAACCAATTTTATTTTTTTTTATTTAAGGGTTTTATAAAGGGAGGTTGGGATAGTGGAACAGTTGCAAGTATGAACAGACATTTGCATATCTTAAAATAAAAATACAAAAGTACAAAAATACACAAAGGTAACACAAACATTAAAAAAACAAACAAATGTGAGGTGATAATACAGGCCTAGTTCAGCACAAACTCAAATGGCCAAATCAACTAAGGGTAAACAAATGTAAAATAGTGGACTTAGCTGAATGCGTAACCAAACTAGAGTGGGTGTCAAAACGGCAGAGCTACCAAAGAATACCTTATGGGACATTTGGACATGGAGAAGGGTAGAGGATAGATGAAAAGGGTGTGGGTCCATTGTGATAGGGTCAGGGGGTGTGACCGTTGCAAACTGGAGGGATGTATAGATTGAGACAGATGTATAGAGGCAAAGTGGAGATAATATTCCATGGATGTGGTAAATTGGGACCAGTAAAACCATGTATTAGCAAATTTCCTGCTGATCCCCCAAATGGAGGAGGTAAGGGCCTCCATGCGGTGCATTTTGTTGACATGTTGCAACCATAGGCTCACTGTAGAAAATGGAGTTGTATTGACCTCCAAAAGTCCAAACCATAGTCACCAGAGCTGTTCTTTCTGCTCAATTCCAACCTCCCTACCAATCTTTCTGAGTGGACGAAATGACGTGCCTCTGCAGATATCTGCTGACAATAGTTCGCCCAGGGGTGAAGGACGGGTTGACCAAGATAGGGAATAGAGATGATTTAGAGGGTGAAAGATGCAAACTATGGAAATTCCTTACACCTATTTCCCAGGTATAGCCTATAGCTGTAGGATGAATCTAAAGTTCTGGAATCGACATAAGTGGTAACCAAGGCACAATGTGCAAGGGTGTTGGAAAAAAGTTTGTTCTAGTAACACCCACTGTTTAGATTGTGGGTTGCAGCACCAGTCCTAAATACATGCCCGGTGCGCAGCTAGATCACCAATTTTTTTTTTAAACAATCAGGCTAAACCACCTAATCAAAGGCTTAAAAAATAGATCACCAAGAACACCATGTTTTTGGCTTTTTTACTGACAGTGTTATAATTATCTTGACAAATTCAGCATCTTCTTTGGAAGCACTTACGGCTACAATTTAACTATTTTAGAAAATTATTTATTAGAAAATTAATACCTCCAAATGTAATATTCCTAATATAGGCATCCCATATTGAAAAATCACTACTGGTAGGGAAAGACTATTTAGAATCTCTATATAGAATTTCAATATATGTGTTATGATGCAAAATAAGGACAAATGGTACAAGTTACCTATTTATATAATTTATTTATTTTTTTTGGGGGGGGGGGGGGGGACTTAAATGCCACCTTCCCTATAAAAAAGGGAAGAAAACTATACTCTCAATTGCTCAAGCTTCAAAATTTACTTCTCATTGGTAATCATATAAAAAATAGGATGGTATAGAACTCCAAATAGATTGGCAAAGTTTCCTCAGTGTTGGAGACAGTGTGGAGAGACACCATGTTCCTCCATATGCTTTTGGAAAGCAAACAATATTGCAGCTTTTGTAATTCTGTATTTAAGAATATTTTCAGGACTACATTCATAAGTCTAGACATTGAAACTTTCCCTCCTCCATTTAGAGTGATTATAAATCATATCCTTTTTGCTGCCAGAATGACCATAACCAGTTCATGACACCACAATAACGCCCCCAATTTATCCATGGTAATTGATATTGAAAATGCTAACACAAATGTGCATTTGTGCAAAGCAACTCCTCATCTAAGAAACTTTACACTGGTCCTCTTTATTCATATCTCCTAATAAATATTACTAGTCGATGTGTCTAAGAACCCAGCATAGTAAGATTTATAAGGAAAAATCTTTAAAAAAAAAAGGTCCTAGGATATCTAAAAAGCTTTTACTAAACCATCCTGGCCAAGAGCCTGATCGATGGGAGTGGACTAGACTGATCCTCTATAGTTGGAGGGGCCTCTAAAGATTGTCTGTCCTGTTCTTCTCAAGGTAGCTGATAATTGATTCTTGCTTATAAAATGTTGCTTCCTGGTTTGAAGTAGGCCGAATATTATAGAGATCTGTATAAAAATTAATTACACAAGGTGTTTGCAATCGCATCCACACAGTGCAGCCTCTGACCAGTTTGGTCCACAATAAAGAGTAGGAAATGTGCACTCCCTATGTCCTCTAAGGGCCCATGCTAACATTCTACAGAATATGTTGCGATATTCTTAGTACGTCTTTTTACATTGTGGTAAATTCGCTTTGGCTTTCATCATACATAAAGCACATAGTTCAGCACTAAAGGACTCCAGTTTACCACCTATTGTGCTATCTATGTGGTGAATTTATGTTCCATTTGTAAGTTCTGAATTTGTAGTAATTTCACCTGTCCTTGCATTTTTTAATATAGAACTGTGCTTGATCAATATCTATTGAATCACCATCTTGTGAGCCTCCTATATTATCAAGGGTCTGCTCCCCGGCATTGCATTTGTTTTGAAATAGTTATTTAATCAGATAATAATTGTAAGACAATTTTCATCCACAATAATATACAAAAAAGAAAGAAAAAAGATAAAAAAACGGTTTTCAGTGACTAGCTATATACATCTTATACATCCATAGGGTGTAGATGTGTAGTCTTATACATCCATAGGTGTGTAGTCACAAATTACATTTAGGTATATTGAACCACTTGAAGTGACAATATTCAGTTGTAAGTCCTATGAATGCGCATGCCCTGGCGTCCATGGAGGTCGCTGCCTAGACTGCTCGGCACCCCTCCGGCTTCTTTACCGGCTCTTTCAGCAGTGGGAATCAACAGCCACACTACAGAAGAGCACTGCCAGCATCCGGATTCTGCCCTGCATTGATTAAGGATGGTGGGGAAGTCCAGGACCAAAGCTAAAGATTGCATTCTGCGATATCAAACCACCCGGCCTGTTCTTAAGATGGCTGCCACAAGAGGAGATCATGCAGCTGCACACTCTGCCACAGAAGAAAAACCGAGAGCTGAGCAAGGTAGGAGTATGGGGTTCACAGATAGAGGATGGGAGACTGCATTCCCTCAATCTTCTCCAGCCACCACCCAAGCAGATCAAATCTCCCCAGATCACAGGCCATCTCAGCCTCCTCATAAGACCTTACCAACATCACCAGGCCCCGGCTCTCCATTTCACCACAGGGGAGATATTAAGCCCCCTATTATTATCCCAGGCTACTGGCTCCAGATTCAGCATCTCATCTCAGGATCCCCCTTTACCAGCTTAAGGTCTATATTTTATTCGCTTTATAGCTTTATATCTCAGTGGCTGCCAAGTCCACAACTTGTTTGCAGTCCCTATGGGACATAGTCTTGTTACTGGTCTCTAGGTTCAAAACTAATTTTTTTTTTAACTTGTTTATATATAAAGTTTTTTCAGTTGATCCTAAGAGCTGTAAGAGCTGGAGGGGTTACACATGCCCTCAGTCAACAGGGAAAACCGTTCAGGTCTTATTTATTGCTCGGACCCGGGTGTTATCTCCCTGGATATATGGAGTCCCTTGTGGCTCATGAAGGCGCAGGGGGAGTGGCTTCTTCCTGAAGACTTGGACATATTTCTTTCCGGCAGTTGGGGGGTGACCCACTCTTTCCCGCTTATGTGTTCAATCAAAAATTGCAACTTTTGTTCAATTACGGCGAGTCGGGCCTGAGTTCTAGTCAACTCGCCTGCCGGTTTCCTGCTAAGATGAGCAAAGATCTTGAATACGCCAATTAAGGCGAATAAATTTCAGCTGTGCGATTCAGGAGTAGATGATAACCTCAATGGTGAGGTGATAGCAATTGATTAGCGCTCACCTGTGCCCTGTTCTGTGCGCATCTCCAGTCCATTTTACAGGTCAGTTTGAATCTTTAATGCTTGATGTTTTTTTGCTACTTTTTATGTTATATTCTACTCAGTCACAAACTTGCTTCATTTATAGTTACATTTGTTGTACTTGCTGTTACTTTTTGTGACCTGATTAAAATTTCATTCTAGTTTGACTTTAGAGAAATCAAATATTTTAGTAAAGGATTATAGGCAAACATGTTTTAATACATGTATTAAGGAATGTTTAGTGATTTCACTTGTGTGTGTATGTCAAAATACATTTAAATGTATAGAAATACATATGCATTTTCATTAGTACTATTTTAACTGGACTGGTTTGTGTGTGTGTGTGTGGGGGGGGGGTTAATTAAGTTGATGTGATTTTTTGTAATCCTCATCTGTTGCTGCAATGTTTTTGTGCCTGGTTTGTAATGCCAGTTTCTGTTGTTTAGCAATTCCTCAGCAATGTGTTGTCATTTTTTCCACAAGTATTACGTACAAATGTCTGCATGGTTTCCACACCAAACTCCTATTTGAACCCCCTCGTTGCCTTTGTCACATATTGGTATTTGAATGTATTATGTTCATAGTCCTTTTCTGAATAAATTGTCATGCTTTTTATTTCTTTTTTTTAATAGTCTGACATTTTCACTCATGTTGATTTGCCCCCACACAACTCCTTTGTTCATTAGTGGTAGTGTTATAGGTTTGTTGTCGGTGCTGTGCTGCCTGATCTTAGCACACTTCTACTTGCTGTCCAAACTGGTTGTCAATTAGTTGCCCACTGAGTTGCATACTCATTCTAACACACCTCTGATGGTGATGGAAGGAGGTCCAGGTTGCCAAGCACAACATCAAACCACATTGATTGCCAAGCTCACAAGCAGGGTCAGGCACTCTTAGAAATGAACAGATGTTGTGTTGTTGCTTAACTTAATGCTCATAAATACTGGAGTGTATGCATTATTTAGGTGTTTACACTAAACAAATAGTACTAATATCTAAAACTTCCAGGGCCACTTTGTGCCAAACATTTTCTTGCTTTTCCATCCCTTCAGGGTGTTTTTGCAGGTTTGAATGAAATTTTAGATCTTGGCTCACTATATATAATTGACTTACTCACCTCAGCTTGGTAGTGGAAGCACATAAAGGTGGATTCCTTCTTTTAACCAGAAGCAATATCCCCCATAAATATTGCTTGTAGCCAAGCCCATGATATAAGAAATCATAGGAACAAATAGGCAATCTTTGCAATGTGAAGAAATATGGTCCAAAAAGCCCTCTTTGCCTATTTCTTCCTATATTTTTTCTCTTTTCTATGTATATGTACACACATCTAAATGCATACATACATGTTTTGCTTTATGTGCTCTCATGTCTATACATACATGAGTGCATATGAAGCAAAACAAGCAATATACACAAAAAATACAAACTTACCTGAATGAGGACTGTGCAAAAGTGCAATGCATTTTTCAACTGATAAAACAGTTCATGCACACATAGCCGGTCCACCGTGGTGCACAACTATGAGCTACACGCTCCTGAACCTTGGTGCACAACTATGCGCATCAAACAACTTTTTAACAAGAGTTTTAACAAGACAATTGTGCTGTTTTTAGCCTTACAAATATTTCAGAGAAATGAACAGCTTAAAAACAATCACAATTGACTTTTTAAACTGTGTGTCCTGGGAGATTGGACAGGAGATCACATAACAACAAACCCCCAAAAACAAACAACAAAATTTTACAAACAACTTTATACAAAAGAAACATTTGCTAAATGGTCACAATAAAATATAAAAATACATCAAAACAAAAAAAAACACACACATCACATCACTAAATTTACACTAAATGACAAAAAAATTAAAAAGAACAAACAAAACACATGTAAACCCACACTTTCATGTAAAGCCAAGTTCAAAAATGGCCCAACAATTATTGAATTCAAAAAATACTTACCAAACCAATATGCAATTTTGGCCTATGAAGGGTGGAAAACTGGATTAGAAAATATTTATGCAGGACAAATATTGAAAAGTGGTAATAAAGCCAGAATTTTGCAATCAAACAATATGGCCACAAACACAATAACATACCATTAACATTGACTTCAAAATTGCAAAATGGACATTAAAACATTAAAAGTAAAAAACAAAAAAAAATAAAATAAAACCTATTGTGCTAAATGGTAAGCAAAGTATCAAATGCAGCAACATAGAATACAATAAATGTTTTTATTTTTTTTTTATTTTCTAAAATAGGTATGCCTATATTAAGATTTGTTTGATTTCATACATGTTTGTTATTGATTCATGTCAAAAAGTTTTTCCCCACATTAAAGATTGTTATACAGAAAATGTTTAATTTTCTTTTTACATTTTCTTTTCTAAATTCTGGTGATGGATTCCTGGTGATGACTAAACTTAAAACTTAACACTAAAAATAAAACAAAAAATACAGTTTATGTGTGAATTTATCTATCAACACAGTAATTGTGACCCATTGCTTGCTTCTGATATCTGCAAATCAATTTTGTTTCCTGTTTGGTTATGACATGGTATCTTATGAGAGTGAGTTTGACTTTTTCTTGTCTTGTGATTCACTCAATCACATGCAGTGTTACTTAATATGGACTGATGCTTTTTATCTGGGGGAACAAAATTTTCTAATAAACCTGTCACAGCAGGGTCAAAACTAGGAATATCATATTTTTTTGCAGGTAGAGTTAACATTGGCTAGTGGCTTATAGGAGTGGCACAAGCCAGTGGTAATGTTGTTTGCTAATAACAAAAGTAGCACAGCTCCTGCCAGGTAATACACGGTGTTCAGCTTATGATTTCACTAACTTTCAAGAACATTGACTAAGCCCATAGCAAACCATCAGGGGCAAGTTTTTTCCCCACTGTTTAAAAGATAGAGCTATATGTCAACTACTAAAAAGACATATCTGTAAAAAAGAAGAGATTATTTATTTAACTTTCCAATGGCATTTGTGTCTTAAAAATCTACAGCAATTCTGCTCTATGATCAGTCTGCAAGTATTTGGCCTTTCATTTGCAGTTAACCAGAAGAACAACTGTGTTCAGCTGGCGTAGCAGGTATCACATAGTTAGATGTGTTTAATACTTACAAGTGCGAAAGAGCAACATTATAATCACATTTTATAATATGGGCTGTCAGAAAGGTATAGTATATTGCCTTTTACCTGTATGTCTTTGCTGTTTGAAACTGTAGTGACAACTACTTTAGGTTTTAAAATGAAGACCATTTATATATGCCTTAAAAGTATAAGAAATTAACATCATAATCTAGTTGTTGTTCATAAAGGTGGTCCAATATCTAAAGCAGAAAAAGTGAAAATTTAGGTTATAAACTTATATTTAAGATATATTGTATTATAAAATTGATCAAGTGTTTAACTCTTTATTATCCTAATTAGAGAATTAAGGAAGGAAGCATTACTGACCGTCTGAAGACCGTCAATGTGGGTGACAATATTGAATCCATAAATGATCAGACGATTGTGGGATGTCGACATTATGAAGTTGCAAAGATGTTAAGGGAACTTCCAAAAAACGAGACTTTTACTTTGCGTCTAGTTCAGCCAAAAAGAGCCTTTGGTGAGTAATTCATTACATTTTTGGGAAATAGAGAACCTAATCAATAACATTTTTTTTTACTTTATCTATGCCTTGTCTAAAAATGTCTCAATTCTTTACGAAACCTCTCTCTAACCCATCCTACAGAATCAAACAATTCTTTACATGGTAAACTAACGTCAATGATGGTGCTGCTTACATGTTCAGGGGGCTGATGATCTACTAATCCAGAAGTGCTGCCGATTAAAAGAGTAATCTGTCTTGTATTAAACGAGGAATAGACTGCAGAGATGGAGTGTGATACAAAGGTGACATGGCTGGACCATTAGTGATTGTGTGAATAAAGTGTCATCAATAACATTTCAAACAATCCAAAAGATATGGAATCTGATAATAAAAAATGCCGCAGCAGGCTGATGTAAACTTGTCGTAAACTAGTAGTAAAAGCTAATCTCATTCTTTTGTTGACTTGCTCTAGCAGGGAGTAGTCCACTGACAGTGGAGTTCTGTGTAAACTGTCAGAGATACCAAGAAGAATCAGAAGTGAGGGGTGAGGTGCTACAGGGTGGAGAACAGTGTGACTAGGTCAAAGCATATAAATATTAGTAATGCTAAAGATATACAATAAATGTTTGATGTGTTACTAAAGGCTGATGCCATTGATAAGCCAGATGACGGGCTTGTGGCGCAGTTACGTTGGATAGCTGATAGCATCTCGATATTGGCTGATAACAATCTGACCACCTGCCAGGGGCCATCAAAAGCTGTTTTCTCGCCGTACCCAATTATGTTTGCATAAATGGGAGAGGGCAGATTGAGGCAAATTAGACCACTCTTGGAAGCAGAAGTGTTGTCCAGGAACCTTGCCTAGCTGATCCCTGACTGATAAAGCTGTCTCTATCAGCCCGAAGTGTTACCGGTTGTTGCATGTGGTGATGTCTTATCTTAATTGTATGTTTGATGATTAGCTTGTATCTTATGTTATTATTAGTTCAATTACAAGGAGAGGGCCCATAGGGGCATTGTGTGAAACAGCAACAGTGAATATTGTTCTTATGCATGTAGTTTTCGTAGTGGTTTTGTTCTCTATGATAATAATATTGTGTGTGATATATGTAGTGTGTGCTGCAATAAATTTTCTTGTTAACCTAATGGCTTTTGTTATCTCTCCCTGCAAGTGCAATTAACACAGATCACTGGATAGGTATCTGGTGTAGATAAACCAAATACAGTGTTGTCAGTTTGGGGTCCCTGAGACAAATTTATGTGAGCGTCACTGACACCTGGCATAACATGAAGACATAATCCTGCCCCTGTACAAAGCATTGGTCAGACCTCACCTGAAATAAACCTAAAAAAGGACATTGTAGAATTGGAGAAGGTGCAGAGAAAAGCAACTAAACAGGAATGGAGGAACTCAGCTATGAGGAGAGATTTTGCCTTCCTATGGACCAACTATATCTATAGGGTTTTATATCTGGGATATGTTTATTTCCCTATGGGGTTGAACTTGATGGACTTATGTCTTTTTTTTCAAGTCGACTTACTATGTAACTATGATGTCATCTACAAAAATTCAGAAAAAGGTGTTTGCCATTGATGGCCAATTGAAATTGAAATTGAAAAATAGCTCCACAATTTTAATGGTAAACTGAACAAAGTCCACACAGTTGTACCAGTGTTGTGCAGGAGGAGCAGGTTTTTTCCTGGATGGAAGGATGTAAGCGTAATACAGAACACATTTCAATTTGAGTTTTGATGTTTTAGCTGCATACCTTGAAAATTGAAAGCATAACAAGCATATTATTGGTAAACTGAACAAAGTCCACACAGTTTTAGCAGTGTTGTGCAGGAGGAGCAGGTTTTTTCAAAGGATGTAAGAGTAATAACAGCTCAATTGGAAAATAAAGTTATGAATGAGAACAACTGATGGTACTAAAACCAAGACAGAAACCTACTCCAGTTTAAGTTTTCAAAGATACCAAACTTTTCTGATCCTGACTGTTAAACCCAATATTAAATTAACTAATAATGAATTAAATAACCTAACTAAATAAAAAAGTAGAAGTGTGGTAATAAGAAAAAATATGTGGCACCCCCATACCCCCTCGTGCTTTGGACTGGGCAAAATATTGGAATGCAATACAAATATGTTCTGCCACATATGAAAGAGCATATGTGTCTTACAAAAAAAGCTGGAGGGAAACAAATTGGAAATAAACAGTTTTTAAAAGCCTTGAATAAATGAAGCAATTTATCCATTTTAGTAGTAAAGTAAATAATCCTAGCAAACCAGAATAAGTGAAGTTTGGATTTGTTCAGGTCTCCTGTTACCAGAGAATAGATGGAATAAAAAATGTGAGGGGATAAAAAAACATACAGAAGGAGGTTGTTTGCAAAATGCTAAATCTTGTATTTTGGTGTTTTACCTGCATACCTTGAAAAATGAAAGCATATAAGGGGGGTGACAGAGGGCACCCTTGCTGAGCACCATTGGAAATGTGAAAGAGATCTGATAAGGCCCCATCCTCCAATTTTGCTGTAGGGATAGAGTAAAGGATGGCTATCCATGAAAGCATATGGGGCAAAGTCCTATTTCACTAATGAAGGTCCAGCTGAAGACCTTTTTCGGCATCAATATATTGTGTAGACACATCAATATATGCGTGACCCAAGCAGGATGCGTGAGAAGAACTATTTTGAGGATGCTATCCCTAGCTTTTTTATCAGAAATAAACCCAATATGATTACAATTGTTATGGGTTGCCTTCCCTTTGCAGTTGACACGGAATTAATTGAGGCTTGGAACCTAAGTGACCCCTGGGTCTTCACCAACGCACCTGCAAAAAGTGATGGGTCAGTGGCCACCGGGCTACTTTGCTGCAAGGAGGTCACCAGGTTATGGCCCCCAGGGATCAGGTGACTTGAGCATGAGAATGGCGATGAGGCCAGAACACAATCAGTCAAGGAAAGGCAATGGACCGGCCGAAGTCAAGGCAGGAGGCAGACAAGTTGAGGACAAGTAACAGGTCGAGGTCAGAGCAGGCAGTAGGCAAGGTGAGGTCAAGTAACAGGCCGAGATCAGGGCAGGCAGTGGACAAGGCAGAGTAAGGTGACAGACCGAGGTCAAATACAGAAAATCCAAACAGACAGCTAGCTGGCAGAGAGACAGGAAATAAACTGAGGATCAAGCAACCTAAGCCTGGAACTGGAGAGGTTTAAAAAGGCCAATGGCAGAACAGGACTGAACAATCATTTCATTGGCTGCAGCACCTACTCCAGAATCCCCTTCAGCTGTGCACAGTGTGTCTCAGTGTCTGTGCAGGGTATGCCAGGAAAGGTGGAAAATTCATGGCTACAGGGATGCAAGTGATGCTGCAGCATGCAGCCAGAGCTTAGACTTCTTTTCCTCCAGACGCAAAGAGTGCCCTCTTGTTCTTTGTAATGATCTCAAAGTGAATAATGGGGAAGAGAGTTCTCTATAAGGACCATTTATATAATTATACAGGGTGATCATATCCCCCCTTAAATGTCTCTTCCCAAGGGAGAATAGATTCAGTTCAGCTAATCTCTCCTCATAGCTGAGCTCCTCCATTCCTTTTATTAATTTAGTTGCCCTTCTCTGCACTCTCTCCAATTCAACAATGTCCTTTTTGTGAACTAGTGCTCAAAACTGGACTGCATATTCCAGATGTGGTCTGACCAATGCTTTGTACAGGGGCAGGATAATGTCTCCATCTCTGCAGTCTATTCCTCTTTTAATACAAGAAAGTACTTTACCATCTTTAGATATTGCAGCTTGGCATTGCCTTTTCCATTTTTGACTCCCCCAAATGTATTCCTCCTTGACAGCATGAAGCATACATGTTGTTAGCTCCCAAGTGCATAAATTTACATTTATCTATATAAAATGTCGTTTGCCACTTGGCTGCCAAATCAAACAGTACATCCAGGTCTGCTTGTGGATTATAGACATCCTGTATGGACCTAATTCCAGCACATAGTTTGGTGTCATCTGCAAACACAGAAATGGTATTTTTAATCCCAAACTAAACCCCAACTTGCATATTAACGGTCTGTGGGGTACAGTGTCAAATGCTTTAGCAAAGTCCAAGTACACTATATCAACTGCAATTCCACTGTCTACCTGTTTACTTACTTCCTCATAAAAAGAGAGTAAATTTGTTTGACAACTTCTGTCTTTCTTGAAGCCATGTTGACTATCACCTATATACTATCAATTATAATATTATTTTCCAGCAGAAACTCTTATATGTGGTTTCATTAGCAAACTCTCTAAGACCTTTCCAACTATGGATGTTAAACTAATGGGTCTGTAGTTACCTGGTAATGACTTTGCTCCCTTTTTGAAGATAGGAACCACATTGGCCTTACGCCAATTCATCGGAACCTTGCCAGTGACTAAACAGTCTCTAAAAATTAGAAATCATGGCTTTGAAATAACTGAGCTCAGGTCTTTGAGGACATGTGTATTATGAACTTTTGGGCCCTGGGTTTAAAGAGTAGATGTGGGAGAAATTATGGATATTAGGATCAAAAATGGACAAAATTAGAAATATGAGTACCATAAAATAATGAAGTTAAGCCATCAGATCCTGGGCTCTTATTTGATGGCACGGATTAAATGGCACAGACACAAGACATCTTTCTCGAACAGGGATTCTAGGTGGGTGGGAGCTTTGGGGTTCAAAGTGGGCAGAGCAGTGGCATCAATATAAGTGATGCCAAGTGATGCTCTGGGTACTGTATTTAAAGTAATATTATTTTAATAACACATACCGTGTTTCCCCGATGATAAGGCAGGGCCATCAAATAAGACAGCCCCCCCTTTTTAGAAAAAAATTTAAAATAAGGCCCCCCCCCCGCAAATAAGCCACCCACCGATACCTGCACTTACCCGAATCGGGTGGTACGGTGGGTGACTCCGTGTGGTCTCTCCGTCTCCGTCGCCTCCGCATGCTCTTGGATGGGAAGCTGCGGCTCTTTCTCTCATCCTACCGTATGTGAAACTATCTATCTGTCAGCCTCGCTTTTCACTGCACCCCTCCCCCGTGACACGAGTCACTGTCCTCAGTCTGTCGGAAGCTCACGAGTCATTCCGAGCTTCCGACGGACTGATGACAGGGGGAGGGGTGCAGTGAAAAGCGAGCTTCCTACGGACTGATGACAGGGGGAGGGGTGCAGTGAAAAGCGAGCTTCCTACGGACTGATGACAGGGGGAGGGGTGCAGTGAAAAGCGAGCTTCCGACGGACTGATGACAGTGACGACTAGTGCACGGGGGAGGGGTGCAGTGGGATGACAGGGGGAGGGGTGCAGTGAAAAGCGAGGCTGACAGATAGATAAGGCATCCCCTGAAAATAAGCCCTAGAGCATATTTTGCCCTTCAAAAAAAAATAAGACAGTGTCTTATCATCGGGGAAACAGGGTAGTTATAGGTGTTCTTTAAACCTTTAAATGCCACTGACATGGTAATTAGTAACAAGTTAGTAAACCCTTCTGTGAACATTATCTGGTTTTCAAACAATTCTTAAAAGTTGCTGAAGAAAATCTAGTTTACCAAATGAAGCAAAAATTTTAATAAATAGTCATTGTACAGGATGCCAGGGCTAGGTCCTGGATGATAGATATATTCCTCCCTATTTTAGGTCATGGTTCCTCTGAAAAGGAGAGTCCGGAAAGTTCAGCAAAATATTTTGTGAATTTGGCTTGGCGACCTGCGGTGTCCATTTTTTTTAAGTTATTACAGGGCCCAGACTCTTGGATAGGAGGAAAAGATATGGGTGGGCCTTCCTATCCCAACGCAGTACAGCCAAGGATTTCCGACTCACCTGACAGTTGTGTCTGTGGCTTTCTGGAAGTAGGTGGGGCAGTATGAGTCTCAGTCTGAGTGCAGGTAGCAAGCTGCCAATCCATGCTGTTTTTGGGAGTAAAGACATTTGAAACTGCAACACTTGATACGTTTGAGTACCAGGTCCAATCCTGGGGTAGCCACTTGAACAGCAGGACTTTGTCTGTTTGACTTTATTTGCTAAAGCAAACTTTTTTTGTTCCGCTAGACTAAGCTGTTTTTGTGTTATGTTTATGCTGAAGTGAAGCTGTTTGACTTAAGCCTGTACTTCAATAAACAGACTTTGAAAAGACCTCACAGTGTCCTGCGATGTACTGATCCCCCTCACTTCACAGTCATGTACTTGAAAAAAGTATGCGTGTGGCAAAAAGGAAATTCTTAGGATAATCAAATATTTTGAAGGTAAAATCAGAGTCTGTTGTTTTCAATAAATGGGATGACAATCAGTTGTGAGAACCTGTTTTATTTAGATTGATGATCCACCAAAGCTTGATCTCATATACAACACATTTGTGGATGAATATTATGGTTCGAATAAAAAAAGTGTTTTAAGACCTCAGAAAAAAAATTGTTAATGCCCATAACTGAAAAAGGTTACAAGAACATCTCAAAAAATGTCCAATTTGTTAACACATAGACAGTGTACAAATGGGGTAAATTCAAGTCCGTTGTTACCTTACCCAGATGTGGTCATCCATAAAAGATAGCTCCAACTGCAAGGCGTGTAATAGTCCAAGGAGTTACAAAGAATCCCAGGGTAACTTTTAAGCAACCAAAGGTTCGAGTAGTGCTAGTCTACTAGTAGATGCCCAAACCCCTGCAGATTTTGGGAGCAAATAGCATTGTGCATGAAATCCTGCTTCTCTGATGGCCCCAGATGAAATCCATGACCTTGGATTGGAGGTTATTCATGTAAAATTTTGAGATAGCAATAGGAGGGGTGCAGAATAAATATAGTAGAAGAATATTCATCTTAATGGTAGCAATATTTTCAAACCACAACAAGGGGAGAAAGACCATTTGGGTAATTGGAATTACACAAATTTACACACAAACATTGAATTGTACAGTACTATTTGTACTTGAAAAACAAAAGGATTTAACAAACAGTGCTGGTAAGTGCAACAATGGTTAAAAGAGCCTGTTCACCAATGCTAGAAGTCTGGCAAACAAAATAGGGGAGTTGGAAGATTTAATGAATAAAGAGCATAATGATTTAGTTGGTGTAACCTGGTTGGTGAAACCTGGCTTTGTTCTTCACATGACTGGTGTCATGCACGGAGAGACAGGATCACTAGGGGGCACTGTGGCTTGTATGGAGGTGGTGTGAGCCCTGAAAGGGGCCAAGGCACAGAGTCTAAGCAGTAACCAGGTCTTCTCCAGAGCCTGTGATGGTGCTGCTGGTTACAGCCAGGTTGCGGTCCTTGGGCACACCAAGGTTGGCAAGCACGGTACAATATCACAAGGCAAGCGGAAAGTCGAGGAAAGCCGGGGTCGAGACAGGCAGCAAACAAGAGAGGTCAGGTCACAAGCTAGGGGTCAATTGTCAAGGATCCAGGAGACAGACACTAGTGACACAGGGGCCACTGTGGGCACAGGGAACACAGGATACACAGGATACACTGGAAGCAACATGGGGCAAAGGTGACACAGGAATATCCACAGACTGACAAAAACACTGCAACAGCACAGGGAAGTTGACCGGGAACCAACAGACTAGACAACGAGGGGTTAACACAGGAGCTGGACAGAGGAAACACTGAATTAAGCCACAGGGGAACAGGAACTAGCTCACAGAACTAGGAACTCGAGACACATTGCACGAACGCTGAGTGCAGTCCGTGAGCTAACTGAATAGCCAGGGCTGATCAAGAGACTATTTTCTGATTGGACAGTGGCATGGATGAAGTTGATAAAGCTTGGAAACAGAGGCACGCCCTGCGACAAAACTGCCTGCATGCGCAGGAGAGAGATTCCTGTGTTTTAGTGAGGAACAGTTAAGTGTGAAAACTGGGCTGTCAACATTCCTGGTTATACGCTCTTTCATAAAGAAGGAGTCAAACGAAAGGGTGTTGGTGTCTGCCTTTCAGTAATCTGAAAGTGATTGTGAAAGAGGAAATGTTGATGTGCACTAGGTGATGTGCAAGCAATAAGGTTGAGGCATTATAGGTGGGGTTTAATCTGGGGACGCAAAGCACACAATTAATTATTGGAGTCTGCTATAGGCCCCCCCAGTGCTAAGAAAGAAATAGAGAATCAACTACTAGCACAGATAAAAAAGCAGCAGCAACTACCCAGACACAGACTGGAGTAATGGCACTACAGGAACACCAAAGGGGGGAAATTTATGAATTTTTTACAAGACAATTTTATGATACAGTCTATAGAAGCCCCAACTAGAAATGATACTCTGATGGAGCAATGCAGAGCTTATAACAAATGTGCATATAAAAGAAAATCTGGGTAGCAGTGACCCTAATATGATTTAATTTATTGTAAGTTGTAAACAGGAAGCAAAAATAGGAAAGATAAAACATTTAATTTTAAGAGAGCAACTATTCCATTACGAAGGGTGTCTCCCTGTGTCTTGGACTGGGAGAACATAAAGGCCTCAAAAAACACAGAACAGAAATGCTGAAAAATATAGTCCAATAAGTAATAAGTTTATAAAGGTTAAAATAAAGCATATGTGGCTTACAGCTAATGTTAAAAAAGCCATAAAGTACAAAAAAGGGCATTCCAAAAAAAAAAAATTTATATAATATAAAAAATGATCACCTTTGTATATATTTATAAATATATTAATAGCAAAAAGATCAGATCTAAGCATGTAGGCCAATTAAAGGATGTCTCTGAGTTGGTAACTGACAATAAAGAAAAGGCAGATTTACTAAACACTTTTTTAGTTCTGTGTACACAAAGGAAAATGGCAGAGCTCAAGTCCAAATTCATAATAGCAATGTCACTGCCTTAAATGGCTCAAAATTGATATGGTTCAGAGAGAGTTGAGCAAAATTAGGGTTGACAAAGCACCAGGACCTGATGGATTACATCCACTTGTCCTCAAAGATCTAAACTCAGTTATTTCGAAGCCATATATTTTTAGAAACTCTTTAATCACTGGCATGGTACCAATGGATTGGCGCAAGGCCAATGTGGTTCCTATCTTCAAAAAGGAAGCAAAGACATTACCAGGTAACTACAGACCAGTTAAGAAATAAAAAGATGGCTTTTTCTGGCAGACTAGGTATTATAAAACTTTTAAAAAAACCTTTATTTATAAACAATACATAAAATACATAATTGTATTTCAAACAAAATTGACTGGACCATAGGCAATATAATATCCCGTAGGGAATTATAGAAAATATATGTACACAAGTGATCCAACATATGCTCCTTAAAGGTCTTTGAACACCAAATAGGCAGATCGCATCAATAATGATGATTAGTATATAGTTACTGTCTCAAACCCGACGCGTTTTGCCCAAAATGGGCTTCTTCAGGGGAAAAAAAGAGACCCTAACAGTTATAATAATACATTGTATAAATAATGTATCCCATGATAACATTTAACATATATATAGCAATAAGATATACTTCAAACTGACTTACTCATGCATAATGTATTCTAATTGGAGAAGGAAGTATTCAATCTCATGAAGTGGTCAAATGGATTTGGATACTCTAATATTAACACAAATATCAATGGGGAGTGCAAAATTTATATATATATATAAAAAATAATGTACTATAAAATATCTTACTTGATCACAGATGCTTACATGTGGAATGTAATCAATATGTACATGGTATAATAGAAGATTTAGCTTCAGTGTATGCAACTTCAAAGGGGTAAGTATCCGGAGATGGACTATATAGAAAGATAGGCATAGACAAAGGTTATGCACTTATGCAATTTGGTTTTACTATTTTTTAGGAATAGTACTTACTTACATATGACTGGGTGAAAAATATTATATTGTGCGATGAAGGTTTTTTATATATATTTTTAACTACATCCAAGTAAAATCTGTAATAAAACAATGTTTAATGATAATCTATTGTATGTTGTATGTACAAATTGTAACATTTTAGTGTTGGTAATAATACATTTATCCACAAGATGGCGTACCTGTAGTGTTTTCTTGTTGTTGAAACTTTCTTAGGAATTGAATAATTAATTATTTCACTAATAAATCATAGATTAGCAAATACTAGATTAGTATTTGGGGAATTATACCTGATGAGATAGTGGGGTTATTTCATCTATGTTGATGATTGTTCCACCAAATATGTATCAAGAAGAATAAAGAGCTTATCTAAGAAGTAATCAAATACATAGAAAGCTGGTAGTTTTTAAATTATTTCTAAAAAATGCTGACAAGGGATTAACTACTAATCCTGAATTTTTGAAATGCTAAGACGCGGAGCAAGCCGACGGCAGCTGTTCAGACAAACGCTGGTGCTGTCCACGGCTTGCCCCTTAATAGTTAAAAGTTTGGATGATTAGCGCCACCATGCGTGCACTGATATCAACGCACACGGATTGGCACCATGTGTAGGTGTTAGGGGGTGGATGTTATAGAGTCCAGACAAGATATGATAGGAGCATGTACAAGGAGTTTGGTGGTCTCCGAGGACACATAGGTGCAGGTTTTGAAGATGTTGCACAGGTGAAATTGACAGGACCTGGAAATGTTCTGAATATGAGGGGTAAATGAGAGGGCAGAGTTGAAGGTGACACCAAGACAACAAGATGAGGGACGAACCACGGTGTTAATAACAGTTAGAAATATGGCAGGGGAGATTTGGAATTTGACGGGGGAAGATCCAGGTTGAGTTTCAGAAATCTCTCAGCCATCTATGTCGAGATGGTCGACAGGCAGCATAAAACCTTATACAGGACTGAGGGAGACAGGTCAGGGGTGGACAGATAGATTTGAGTGTCATCAGCATACAGATGGTACTGTAACACAAGGGAGGATATGAAACTACTGAGAGAGGAGGTGTACAGAGAAAGGAGAACTGGTCCAAGGACTGACCTTTGGGGAACACCAGAAGGGAGGTAAGTGGGAGAGGAGGAATTACCATTGAAAGAAATTTGAAAGAAGCAGTCAGACAGGTAGGAAGCAGACCAATAGAGCGCAGGATCACTGATATTAATAGAGCGCATGATTTGGATTAGAAGGGGTGATTAACAGTGTCGAAACATATGGGACAAGGGAGATAAGGAAAAGTTGTTTTCATACTTACCCGTAATTTTCCTTTATCGGCTCCTTTAACCCCCCAGGACCACTTATTCAAAATAAAAAGCCCTTACCTCCTAGTCTCCCTGTTTAGTATCAATTCATGCGACAGGACAAAAAAAGGGAGGGAACTGCGCTGCCAGGAGGAGTTGTCTGGAAAGGAAAATGGGATGTAGCAAGCAAAAAAAAATTCTGAAAAGAGGGTTTAAAATACATAACTACAGACAACTGATATAGCTGTAACCATCTTTATTTAATTAAATGTATCTGTATATATATATATATATATATATATATATATATATATATATATATATATTTTTCAATTTTCTTTATTGCTAAATGTATTATCAATGAGCCAAATGTTGAATCTGTGTTCGAGACGACATTCAGTTTATAATGTCTAATAAAAGTATTGGGCTTTGCAAATTGTTTCTGTTGAAACTTTTGCGTAGGAAGCCCATGATGCCGACATGCCCCTCATTAAGTTGGCCTTGATTTTTTGTGGTGGAGCCAAGCCCATAAGGGAGTAAGCATATTTGATTGTTTCCAAAATCCAAAAGGAAATTATTCTTGCATCTCTTTTAGAGATCCCTCCGCTGGGATATATGAACATGTTATTCGTTCTTCTGAAACCTTGTGTTCTCTGTAAATAAGTAGATATTATATGGACCATATCCAACGTCTTAGAATCATCTTTTTCCTCCTGAATTTCCTTTGGAAGGTTTGTGGAGAAGCATGTAAACGTACTCCTGAAGAAATGGAACAGTAAGGTTCTTTAATCGACAGTGACTGAAGCTCTGAGACTCTTCAAGATGATGTAATTGCTGTAAGAAAAACTGTCTTCCATGTTAATTTTTCTAATGAACACACCTCTATGGGATAGAAAGGAGCTAGTAAGAGGGCACGTCCCATGTTGGAAATAAGGGCCTTAATAGTGGACTAATCTTAATTGCTGCCCTCAGGAAATGTTGAATTAGCATATTATCCATCCACCTTGTTGCTGTCAGTACAGATAATGCAGACAACTGAACCTTTATAGTACTGTAACTAAGGCCTTTACAGTCAGCGCTGGATAAAGTTTTGAGCTGGGGACGGATCTGTTGGCGAGAATATTGCTTCTCGGGCTTGCTCCAAATCCCCTGTATCAATAGATCTTCTTGATCCAGTAGGAACCAAGGTGGAGCTACTACACTGGGGAATGCATTTTTGTTGAGTTAGATCTTACACTTGTTTTTTTACTAATTTCTGGGTGGTAAATCCAGAAATTACATTTTTTTTGCTATCACATCCAGTTTTTATGATACAGTTTTGTCAAAAATAATAAAATGTACTGTTTATTTAAATGTATTTTGTTCATTCAATGAATTTTATGATGCTCTAGGACATATTTTTTACAGTAAAACATTTGAAAATTAATCGAGTAAGTGGTTAAGGTAAAAATTTTCGCCTATAGCTTTTCCTGGAGTGTTCAGTGTTAGGACAATCCCGCGGGATGCTCCAACAATAGCCAGCCATCATATGTACATGATGTACTCATCTACCTGATACCGTCCTTCCATGACCTTCAAATCTCGGTGGAATCGTTCACCTTGCTCATCACTGACTGCACCAAGGTCTTGCGGGAAGTTAGAAAGATGGCTATGCAGAAAATGCACCTTGATGCCCATATTGCAGCCAAGCATTTTGTATCCCTCCAAGAGTTTCTGGACAATTTCTGTGTAATTATTTGCTCGTGTGTTTCTAAGAAAGTCCTTGACAATGGCTTTGAATAATAACCAAGAATTCTTGGTATTCTGTCGCTGTCTCCCAGCGTCCTGCTGGTCCCCCGCAGGTCCTGGGGACAGGTCTGCCTCCTCTCATCTCTACCTGCAAAGTGCAGATTCGATCCACGGGGTTTCCGGGTGATGTCAGTACATGCGCCGGTGCAGCCAGGACTTAGCGGCGGAAATTTTAAATCATTTTGTATTGGATTCATATAATATATATATATATATATATAATTATATATTATATATGCTACTATACAGTTACATTACATGTTTCAATTTTTTTTTAACAGATTTTTGTGTTTTGTTATTTAAATTTTATTATTAAATTTAATAAATATGAGTGAGTTATGCCTATGAATTACAGCCTACAATGAAAAATAATTTTACATGCAAAAAAATGTACCGCTTTTTGCATGGAAATTTGGAAGGAATTAGACCGCTAGGGAGGTTAATACATAGGATTTGATTGATTATGCTTCGTATGAATAATAAATAGATGTTAAATAATATACTATATTTATGACATTAGTACTGAATATATCTATCAATTAGTCTTGTATGTGTACTGTATACTTATCATTGTTAACTGTACTATTTACAAGGTGAATTGCGTGATGCATCACCTGTCAGCTAGCCCCTTCTGTCCCCCATATGATCTGCATATTACACTCCATCACAAAAAAATTATTATTGTCTGCTTCTTGGTCTAATCCATGTGTCCTATACTTAATCAAGTGTGCTGAATCCAAATCGGAAGATTCTGCCTAGGACATCAGGGTCCTAAGTTAATTACGCGTATAGACACGATTAGCTACATTCTCTTGTTCCGCAGTTACTATGTAATCCCTATACATAACTAACTTTTGCCTCATAGTTCCATGATATTACAAAAACGTAGTTTTATGTTGCAACAACATATACAATTACACATAATTCACCTGAGTCCTTGTTCAATACACATGCACACTTCAGAAGTGTTTCAGTCCCTATTGCAGAAACCAGCAGTAGTCGCCCATCACGTTGGGCTTGCACCGTCCTTGATATCTTGTTTCTGTAACAGAAATGTTTCCTCTCCCCTTGTTCATCACTCACATCACTCAAATTTTGTGGGAAAAAGTCCAGATGGGAATGTAAGAAAATAATTTTAAGTGACATTCGGCAGCCAAGTTGATGGTATGCTGTTAGCATGAGTTCAGCATGGTTTTCAGCTCACTTGTTGCCCAGAAAGTTTTGTGCATCTAGCACAAATGAATTCCAAGCAGCAAGTTCAAGTGGGTTGAGTTTGTCTCTGAATGTGGCATCACACATCAAATTGAGGATTTGGGGACCAACAAAAATGCCTTCTTTCAGTTTAGTCATTTCCAAACTTGTCCTTCAGATACCGAAAACCCATACCATCACAATCCATTGCAACAACAATGTTCCTAATTATTCCAAGTTTATTATGAAGTGGCGGAAGGTAAACTTTCTGTGGATCAATGAGTGATTTATGCTTCATGTTGTACTGGCCAACAGTGTGTTCAGGTCTGGGTGGCCATTCTTTCACTTTGTAATGGTTGCTGTCATCATGACTGTTCCACAGGCACAGAAAGCACATATATTTTGTATATCCCAATTGCAGGCCAAAAAGGAGTGCCACCACCTTCAGGTCACCACAAACGTTCCATTTGTGTTCTCTTTCATTCCCTCTGCATGAGCAAGAGGAACAGAAGGTTTTTCGTTACCTTTATACTGCAATACAGCTTTCAAACTTGCTTTGCTCGAGTCTATGAACAATCTCCACTGCTCTGGTATGTATTCGCAACCTAACTCCATCATCAGACCACTCACGTCGGTACAGAAGCAAATGTCATTTTCCAGCTTGTAAATACCTGCAAACTTTGTGTGACAATCACTAAACTGTGAGGTTGTTGTTCCTTTTTGTAGCAAATTCCACTCCTTTAATCTGGAGGCTAACAGTTCAGACTTCTCTTTTGACAAAGACAGGTCCCTTACTAGATCATCTATATCTGATTGGCTTTTAAAATGTGGCTTACCCTCTTCAAATTGGGGTTTATAACATTCATTACCATCGACATCATCTTCCTGTTCCTCATCCGACATGTCACTGTCAGTAACAACAGATGTAGGAGGGACTGGCCCTGGATTCTCTGCATCATGTGGCACTGGCTTCAGAGCAGATTCACAATCAGGATCATGATTTTTGACATCTTCTTCGAAAACCCAGCAATTTTACTCATACAGAGATAGCAGTCCGAGTGATGGTCTTTTGGCTCACGCCAAACCATAGGCACAGCAAAAGGCATTTTATCCTTTTCCCATTCAAGCATTTTGTTAGGCCAACGTAACACACCTGACAGCAGATATGAGGTGCCCAGCTTTTATCCTGAGGACACAGAAATGTAATCCCAGCTAGCAATCTCCTGCAGGGAGGGAGGTCTGGCCCAGGGCTGGCCTGGTGGTGCCATTCTTAATGGAGGATGCCCAGAAGGCAGATTTTGACCTGACTGCAAGGGATGCCAAAAGCTAAGCCAGGCTGAAAGTGACGATCCTCTGGCAATTTGAGGGTCATACCACAGCTAGGTGCCCAATTGCATTGCAGGCCATGGAGTGTGATGCTTCCCAACAAATACCCCGTTTTCCCAGCTGGTATGTATTTCTCAAACTGTCCTACATATGACTGTGGTAAAAGTAGGGGGAACATCTCTCCAAGCTTTGCTGGACTCCTTGGTGAGTTCTGCTGTTTTAACTGGTGAAGTGGAGTCAGAAGAGTAGACTTTGCAGGACCTTGAGGTGTCACAACTTAAATTTGGGACAGCCTAGCTGTGATACCCCACGTTGACTATGGGGTACCCCAGGTTTCAAATTCAATCAGAAATGTATTTTCTTACCTTTCTGTGAATCAGGATTTGTTATTTTGTGTAGACAAGATGCGGGCAGAGAATATAGAGCAGTAGATTGCGCCCCAGCCCTTTCGCAGAACAGTGTAGGACTTAGCCCATAAAAATTCCCTGGGGGGACACCTGGCATCAGAAAAGACCCAGCAATATATCCTGCAGAGATTCTTTTGGCCAGGGGTCTTTGTTGAGTTAAAGCAGTACTGTGAGATTTGTCCACAGTGCCAATTGTCTGTTACAGATGCCCACTTATGTAGTCCGCTGGTCCCACTGCCTATCATAGAGATATCATTGGACCATTCCAGACCACTGGTTAAATAAGCTAGAAGGTATCAATATATTTTAGTAGTGCTGGACCATGCCACTCAGTACCCTGAGGCAATTCTTTAAAAAACAGCCAATTCTAAAATAAAAGCAGAAGAATTATTCCACATGTTTACCTACACAGAAATGTTAATAGATGAAGGTCATGATAGAGTTGTTTTATCTGCTAGGGATAAAGAACAACACCCAAAGGGGTTGGTAAAGAAGGTAGTAGAGAAAGATGGGAGGGACTGGGATTGCCTCCTCCAATAACTGATGTTTGCAATTGAAGAGGTGCCCCAGTCATCCACAGGGTTTTCATGTTTGAATTAACTGACACCATCGCGGCCAACTGAACAATGTGAAAAAGACATAGGAACAAGAGTCCACCCACCCATAGACATATGATAGCGCATATCTGCAGGACAGATTCAGGAAAGTTATGCCTGTGATAAAGGAGCGTATGCAATGGGCCCAGAGTTGAGTTTACAAAAGACCAGCAAAGGTTCGCTTTTTTAGCCTTGGTGATCATGTGTTTGTCCTTGTCACTACGGTAGAATGCAAGTTCCTGGCCAAGTGACAAGGACCATACAAGATTGTTAAAAAGGTAGGGAAAGGAAACATTTAAAGATTTAAAGGGAAAGATTAAGAGGCCTTCATGCCTGCTCCCCAGCCCTTTCAGAAACCCAAGGGAATGGGCCACAGGTAAAAATGGCTAAATCACTGTTAGTATCCCAAAAACAGGAGGCTAAAGATTTCCTGCCTGGTTGCACGAACATCATTAAAGACGACATTGTTACAGAGCCCCACGTCTAGGTCTGACTCAAGAGCTTATTGGATAACAGAAACCCATAGGCAGGCAGTGGCAGAGGAGGTTCAAAAGATGCTTTCAATCGAGGGTCATTGCGATTCTGCAATTACTTTCCAAAGCTAAATGCAGTATCAAAGTTCAGCACTTACCTCATGTCGAGGATTAATGAACTCACAGAAAGACTAGGCCCCATATAAAGGTCCTGGAAAGTTTTATATAGCACCCAGGTTGAGGCTGCATATTAGGGCCCCATGAAAAGTAACTTTCATGTTCAGGTGACAGGTGGCTTTCATGAAAAGCCAGTGT
Organism: Pyxicephalus adspersus; assembly: GCF_032062135.1. Taxonomy (NCBI): domain Eukaryota; kingdom Metazoa; phylum Chordata; class Amphibia; order Anura; family Pyxicephalidae; genus Pyxicephalus; species Pyxicephalus adspersus. The sequence goes on from NC_092860.1 coordinate 69,160,237, forward strand.
CCTATGAAAAAATGCTATCTTCGGAATGCGTACTACTAGCTGATTGGGCGTGTACAATGCCGTCAGAAACTGTGTCTGCTCTGTCTGTGTGCGCATCTCCTATATTTTTCTATGAGATTGTGACTCAGTGTGAGCTCCCAGAGAGTGGGCGTGTTCTATAGACCTCGGCAATCAGCCATGTTCTATAGACCTCCCACCTTGTATTGTGCAATAATCCTACCTTTTGTACAGGAGCAGGATGAGAGCTGTGTCTATGCTGCTGTCATTACCCCCAACACATAAACCTTCATATACAAATAAAAACTGACACCTTTATTTGCACAGATTCGTGACATGCTTCTGTATTTGTGAAAAAAAAAGTGCCGATGTCACTGCGCATGTGTGAGATCGGCATCTTGTTTTTTTTCTTTTGCCTTCCTCTGGAACAACTAGGTCCATAGGGTTTTATATCTGGGATATGTTTATTTCCCTAATGGTTAAACCTAATAGACTTATGTCTGTTTTCAACCTGACTTAAAATGTAACTATGTAACTATGTCTGTTCTCGGAGCCTAAGCCACCTGGGACGCGTGACGTTTGTATCCCAGGAGGCTCTGCACTCCCATTCAGCCCTCACCACTGTGGCGGTAATGACAGAATAGAGGGGTCCTTGCCTTTTTGTTTTTTTTTTTAAAAAAAGGCATTTAATGAAAAAAACAAAGGGTTCCTAACTTCCACAAGTGAAGAGACCGAAGGTGAAGCCTACATAGCCTTTTCAAGATTCCTCAGAGAAGAGGTCAATTGATCTCGCAAGGCTTCCTTATTCCACTTAAGTCTGAAGGATTTCTTAATAAAATGACCTCATGTAACTGCCTCATGCACTTTACACAATGTTGATAGTCTGTCAGACTACATTTTCTATGGCCTGTTTAGTGGGTCCATATTTGAAGAGATAATTTTTAAACACCAATGGCATTGGCGGGTGGGTACGCTGCCTAATTTCACTGTGCAAGTCATGGGGGCGTGATTGGACTTCGAGATCACTCCTACATCAAAAGCTACAGTGGCTTTAAGAGCCGGGAGGATGGAGAAGAAGCAATCTAACTGGGTATGAGTTTTATGAGGGTTGGAGTAGGTGTTCAAGCCCTCTGCAGGGTGCTGAGCTCGCCATTCATCAAACAGGCTGTAATTATGAGCTTATAAAAACACGCTGAGAGATTGGCTGTGTGAGGAGGGTGTGTAGACAGGTCACTCTGCATGGGGGATGCAGAATGACACTTTTTTTTGCCATATTTCCTAACTGAATAATTTTGAAGCAATTTCTCTATATGAACCTTTTATATAGAGTGATTATATCCCCAGTTAAACCTCTTATCAAGGCAGAATGGATTTGGTTTAGCTAATCTTTCTTCATAGCTGAGCTTAATTGCCCTTCCTTCACATACTTATGCTGTCATGTTTGTTAACTAGTGCCCAAAACTGGACTGCATATTCCTCATGAGTCTGAATAATGCTTTTCACAGGGCATGACTATAACTCAGTCTATGAAGTCTATCTCTGACCCATAATCAAGTACCATCAAATGGGGAGCATAGTGGTCAAAATATTTTATGGAGAAGAAGACAGCTCAACAGAAGACCACAGAGGTACAACTGGCGGCCCTCAGAAATCCTTGTGAATCAAAGACCAGAATGCTGTTAGAGGTGGTCCAGCAGCTTTCTATGGGGCGAGAATCTACAGCGGTTGCCCCTAGCAACCAAGCATTTTCTGCAGAAGCTGACGCCAGCTGATGATGTAGAGGCCTTTCTCATGACGTTTGAGAGGATTGCGAAGTGGGAAGGGTGGATTACGAGACAAATGGGCTGGCTTCATTGCTCCATTCCTGACCCAACGTTGGGTCAGTCATGGAGACCCCAAGACTGTAAACTAACTTGTGCAGATGGTGGAGAGGTACACCGGAGTGAAAAAGCTGCTCTCCCAGCAAATCGTCAGGACACATAGCCTTACCTAGAGGAACAAGGCTCCCACCATCAGGAAAGAGGTCTCCTCAGTGCCCTGGAAGCAGCATGGAAGGTCTCCATGATATGTCACCACAGCCTCCTTAGGGGGTTGAAACCTGCAGGCACAAGGGGGTTGCTGGGAGTGTTCCTCCTGGGGCCACACCAGGGCCCTACAGAAGGAACTCATACAGTGTGGAATGTCCAAGTGATCATGATTCTACGGCTAGTGAGTTTGAACTGTTTTTCCTGATGACCTTAAGGAGAGCTTTGGGTGCACTTTTTATCTTAACCAAGTTCCCACCAAGGCCTTGCTGGACTCTGGAATCATGGCGACCCTGGTGTACACCAGTGTGTTTGGGGAGGTTCATGTTTCAGGAAAAATTCTGAGTGGTCTGCATCAATGGGGACACAAGAACCTACCCTGTGACGCCAGTGACATTCACCACTGACATTTTCTTTTCACCACTGTGCAACAGTCACTCATGCCGTCAGTGTGGTCAGTGTGGTAAAAAAACCCGGTGTGCTAAGTTGTGTTACCGCAAGATTTTCCAATATGTTTAATATGTCTAAGTTGGGAACTGTGGGGAAAGGTAAGGGCAGAAGGGGGGACATCCATATAGTGACACCCATACAAGTAAAGCACTGTGCACCAAGGCCAGTAAAAAAAAAGTCTGCATGTTGCTGTGAATGTGTCTGATGTTGCTAATGTACATGATGCTCCCAAAGGTGACAATGATGTTAACTATCCAGGACAGGAATCTGAGGTGACCTCTGAGGGAGGCATTGTACCCCAGTATGGGTCATTGTACCCCAGTACAGGGAGGATTAATAGGAATCCTCTTCCAATCCTGTTTATCCTGACTTAGAGGTTTCAAGGAGGGGACTTTAGATGCCGGACCCCTCTAAATGCATGGTAACAGATTTATATGGAATGGAATGCCCCAGGGACTGGACAGTGATGACATTTTTCCCCTTTTTCTGATAATGGGGAACTGTTGTTTTGGGTCACCAAGGTACGGGAAGAGGTTGTTTAGCAATTGCTGGTACCAAAGAATTGAGGGTCACCTAGGGGCTGAGAAAACAGAGGCTCCTATAACAGACCGATTATTCTGGCCAGGTGTGAAGGTAGAAGTGAAAAATTATTGTGCCTTCTGTGCCACATGCCAACTCACTGAGCCAGTATCACACTTTCAGAGCCTTCAAGGGGTCATCTCCTCTCTAGGTTCCCTTTAGAAACAACTTCACCTGGACAGTGGACATTCATAGATTTACTTCAGCTTGGTGTATGGATACACCAGCACTGAGGATATACAGAATAAAAGAAAAGGAACAATAGGTGTATGGCTTCCTTGAATTTTACTAACTTCACTCAGAGAGTTTATCCATTTGTTTGCTGACATGGAGCAATGACTGTGAACTAGCACTTTAAATCTTTTATTTTTAAATTTAAATTCAGACTCAGATTTTTGAAACATTCTGAATGCACTCGTTCAGATTCAGAATTTTACAGTTCTGAGGATCTCCAGTAGTATTCTAGTTTAGTTTTCTACCTACTTCTGAATCTATGTCTTCAAGTCAAAGTTAGTGTAGTATTGGTTAAATAATGCTGCTAAAACTATTCGACAGACCTGCATGAGTGTAATTTTTCAGACTGACACTCACAATCATCATCACAATCACCAGCTTTGCTATAATTATACTTGCTTATTATAACTGAAGACCTTAGAATCTGTACAAGTAAAATGTTTGTTTTTACAGAACAATCTTGCCAGGTGGTATAGTTATATATACAGGGAATGTTTTGGTTTTCTAATTTTCTGATGTATTTCTAAGACTACAGCCTATTGTTTGGAACAAATTCAAATGTAAAATACTTTGATGTTTATAGGAAACATACCAAACAGTTCATAACATACATTATTTGTCTAAATAGTCAGAAACTTGTGTTGTGTTTCTTCAGATATGATTGGACAGAGAGGAAGACCAAACAAAAGTCCCATAGAGGGTAAGGTGTCCAGTGGGAGAGAGACTCTGCGCCTGCGAAATAAAGGATTGGCCACTGTTGAAGAACCGGTAAATTTAAATCTCTAAATTCAGCTAAATTATAATTAGATCTACCACACAAATACAAATTTCTCAATTGTCTTTATGCTCCTGTTCCTGAATGATCTTTATGGAGTGATTTGTTGTTAAAATGCAATGCAGTCCTCATTTATGTGAAGGCTATATTAGGTTTTAGTGGAAGGGGGGTGCAGATCTGGACGTGCTTCTCTGCACTCTAGTAATTAGAGAACAGATCTTCACCTGCCCCATAGGAAGGCAGCACTGTCAACAAGACCATAAGCCAGCAGAGAACAGTTTGCCATCCAATCCCTCACTGAGAAAAAGGCAGAAGTTCATAAAATTCAGCTCCCAGTTAGGAAGCAAAGCTTCCAAGATGGCGTATACAGCAGGCTCAGTCGGGACATCAGTATGCTGCTCCACAGATGCAGCCATCAGCCTCCCCTGCCTCTGCTTGCTTCTTTCTGGACTTCTCAAACTGATGGATACTTTTCCATCAGATGGTTTGAGCCCACTACCTCAGTGGGAGAGAAATGTATGCCTTACTAGAAGTAAGGCTAGCACAGGTGAGTGCCTCTTTGGGGGTATTAATTAATCATCTTCATTTGCTTCTTCAGCACCCACATTACCTGGGGGAATCCTTAGTGATGGAAGTCACTGAAATTTCAAGGGTTCGCCCATCTAATGCTGCTGATTTTAGATTTACCTCTTCCCCAGTAGGATCAACCTCTTTGCCATCTTCTGCTGCTCCATATGCCAGTGCATCTGCGGTCATTTATACTTGTTTCCCCTGCAGACCTATTTTTAATCGATCCCCACTAGGGAAGATTTCCGGCAGCTTGTCCGGCAGGGTAGAGATTCAAACACTTAAAAGTGATCTTTGTTCACTTGCTAATAGAGCAGATATGGTGGATGAAGATTTACAAGCAACAAAAAAATGTGGTCTCTCAGCTCCAAGACTGGGTTCAGGCTCGGGTTCCTATGAACAGAGATATCCGCCATCACTTAGAAAACTTAGATAACCATGCCCACAAGAACATTTTGGTGAGAGGCTTCCCTGAAGCTACCTCATCAGCTGATCCCCCTAGGGTACTGCAAGCCATTTTCAACAATATAGAGACCCCCAGGCACAACTTTTAGGTCTAGGAATGTATTTTGCTGGATCCATGATTATGCATATCTCCAGGAGAATACAATTCATTGATTTCAATGATGCATCCCTTTAATTATTTCCTGACCTGTCGTAACAGCTTCGCCTCATGCAACTCCAGCTTGCTGTGGTAAGGTGATAATTCCATTTAAAAGAGTTTTGCCTGTCACAGGCCTTCAAACAATTTAAAATCCCCATGTGCCTCCTGTCAGTAGATGCTGAAAAAGCATTTGACAGAGTAAATTGAAATGGGTCCTGTAATGTTAGCCTGTATTTCAGTGTTATATGATGCACCCTGAGCTAGAGTAAGGTTTTATGGTTCTCTTTCAGAATTCTTCCCAATACACAATGGAACCAGATAGAGTTGTCCCTTATCCCCACTCTTATACACATTAGTCATGGAACATTTAGCGGTCGCATTGAGACCAAATATACGAAATATGCAGTTAGGAACTTGCCAATATAAACTTTCCTTATACGCGGATGACTTATTATTATATATTTTCTCCTCACATATCTCCATACCTTCTTCTTTACTTTAAAACATTATTACCAGGTATATTCTGTGCGTCAAGAAAAAAATCCAGTTTTTTATTAAAGCAATCTATAGTACTCTACTACCTCCTGAAGGAGCATATTTCACATTTTCATAGACCTTACTGTGAGGAATCCCCTATGTGAAGACTAAATTTTTTTCCTCCAGACACAAAGAGTGCCCTTTTGTCCTTTGTAATGACCTTATAGGGAATATTTGGGAATGAGTTCTCTATATGGACCATTTATATATTCATATTGGGTGATCATACCCCCCCCCCTTAAATGTCTCTTCTTAAGGGAGAATAGATTCAGTTCAACTAATCTCTCCTATTTGCTGTGCTCCTCCATTCCTTTTATTGGTTTAGTTGACCTTTTCTGCACTCCCTCCAATTCCACAATTTGTTTTTTGTGAACTGGTGCCCAATACTGGATTGCATATTTCAGATGAGGTCTGACCAATGTTTTGTACAGGGGCATTATTTTGTCTCAATCTCTGCAGGCTATACCTCTTTTATTACAAGTAAGTACTTTGCTAGCTTTATATATTGCAGCATGGCATTGCATGCTATTATTAAGTCTATGATCTACTAAAACCCCCAGATCGTTTTCCATTTTTGACTTCCCCAACAGTATTCTCCCCAGACAGTATGAAACATGCATGATGTTAGCCCTCGAGTGCATGACTTTACAATTATCATTATTAAATCATTTGCAACTAGGCTGCCCAATCAAACAGTGCATCCAGGTTTGCTTGTAGATTATAGACATCCTTTATTGACATAATTCCATTCCATACTTTGGTTTCATCTGCAAACACAGAAATGGTACTTTTTATTCCAAATTTTATATAGTTTATAAAGATGTTAAACAGTAAAGGTCCCAACACTGAATCCTGGGGTACACCATTAATAACCGTTAATAACCTTGGATCATTCAGAGTATGAATCTTTCATTAATTACTATTCTCTGGATGCAATTGTTAAGCCAGTTATCCATTTACAGACTGAATTTTCTAAACCTATAGACCGTAACTTGCATGTTAACTGTCTGTGAGTCCCGTGACAAATGCTTTAGCAAAGTAAACTATATCAACTGCTACTCCATTGTTTACTTACCTCCTCATCAAAAGAGATTAAATTTGTTTGACAACTTCTGTCTTTCTTGAATCCATGCTGATTATCATTTATAATATTATTTTCTAGCAGAACTCTCTTTATCAAACTCTCCTGGATCTTTCCAACCTTTAAAAAGTAAACTTTCTAGTATGTAGTTACTTGATAATGACTTTTCTCCATTTTTAAAGCTAGATACCACATTGTCCTTATGCCAATTTATTACTTACATTAAATGAAATCATATTATGGTCACTGCAACTCAGATTTTTTTTATATGCACATTTGTTGTAAGCTCTGCATTGTTAGGAAAAAAAATAGGTCTAGTTGGGGTTTCTATAAACTGTACCAAACAAAATAAACTTGTATTACCACAGTAAATGTCAGGATAGTTAAAATCACCCATCACTACCACTGTCCCAGCCTTTTGTATCTGTGCTAGTAATTGATTCTCTATTTCTTCTTTAGCACTAGGGGCCTATAGCAGACTCCAATAATTACTTGTGTGTAATGCAACTCCACCCAATGTCTTAACCTCATCACATGCTCTATCAACAATTTCTTCTTTCATATTCACTTTCAAATCACCTCTCACATACAACTCCACCTTTTTACCATGTTGGAGCAAACTGACACCACCACCTTTTTGTTTTGCTTTGTCTTTCCAAGCCCAAGTATAGCCAGGAATGTAAACAGCTAAGTTATGTGAGGAACAAAGCCAGGAATGTTAACAGCTAAGTAATGTGAGGAACAAAGCCAGGATTCAGCAATGCCTTTCAAGATTTCATTAAGGCTTCAAATTTCCCTATTTTGTTTGTCAGACTGCACTCTACATAAGAAAATATTTAGAAAATCATGATGCTTTGGAATTGCACTCCAGAGAAGACTCATTCTATTTTCCATTTTGCAAGTAACATTTGCTGGCAATGTGGTAGTGGTAGGAACCTTGTTCCATATTTTGTGGTCTTGTCCGGTGAGCATTTTTTTTTGGAATGAGTCTCCTCTCCAGCCTTTATTCAGCAGCACATTGCCTGATTACATTGAAACAGCAGTGAATCTTACTAAACACACTCAAGATATGAGACAAATGGAGATGCCAACAGCTAAGCCTAATGATACTTTAAAAAAGACTAAGAAATTTGGTCTTATTGGAATCAAAATGATCCCTAACACCTAAGAAAAATTGAATCGTTTTAAACCTTTTTTTTTAGAAGAAAACTCCATTGTTTCTCTGTTCTTTTCTCTTCTTCACACAATGCTCTTTTTCTTCCCTCCTCCTCAGAGATGCCTACTCACGATGTTCAAGATAGTTGTAGTACTTGATTTGTAATCTTTTATCTTTGTATCTGTTCCCTCCATTTTACAAAATTTACATTTAAAGTAGTGTTAAGATAGTATAGTCTAATACAGTGGTGTGAAACTCAAATACACAATGGGCCAAAATAAAAACTTAGACATAGTCGTAGGCCAAACTTGAAAATGAAATAGCACCGCTACTACAATTCCCTGCATTAAGAAAATAATCCAATGCGGGGCCTAATGTTATTAGTGGTTGGAACTCCTGCTTCACTGAAATAGCATCGCTACTACAATTCCCCGTGTCTATAAAACACTCCAATGTGGGGCCACGCATAGGCAGAGAGGCCACTGGTCTATAGACACGAGTGATTGTGGGAATTGTAGTGGTGGCACTATTTCAATGCAGCAACGGGCCAACTGCAATTTATATTTAGGATTCCTTTGTGGGACAAAAAAGGACGTTGCGGGTCAGAGTTTGACACCCCTGATCTAATATGTCTGAAATATGCAATGGATAGATAAATTACAAACTATTATAGAGAGGAAAAATCTATAAAAGATTTTCTGGGAGTATTTTCAAGCATATGAAAGTACATTCTTTATTGCTTAGTTCTGGTGTTCAATTAGGACATTCGGTTATTGAAACTAACTTTCAAGCTCTAACTTTTTTGGCTCCGCTTTGTAAAAAGTGGGAAGCCACTAGCTGCTGTGTTTATTAGCAACAGGCTCACAGTGGCTTGTACTATCAGCTTGTAAGACCATTGTTAAGGTAAATAGAGATTCTGCTTCTGATGACCACTTCAAAAGGGAACATTGACAGCTATTTACTTTGAATTTTGCAGTTTTGTTTTAAAAAGCTTTTTTTCCTTGCTGACTTCTAAAGGGGATTGGTCAAGGCTTCAGAGGTGATTTAGGTTCCTGGGGGACTCACCTTAAGCTTGCTCACACTTGGCTTGTGAAACAAGTGGCTCTTTGATCAAGTGGAGTTGGAAAAATACGGAGTTAAATCCTTATAGTAACCACAAACTGTAAGTAACCTTTTATAACTCCTTGTAAACAAAAATTGTAGCTGGGAAAATGAGTGGTAGCAAGGTGGAAGGTTTGGTTCAGTGCACTGTCTGCCACATGTATGCACAAATGGAGCAACGGCTCCTAGATGAATGCCACTGTGACAAATGTGAGCAAGTCACCTTTCTGGTATCTTGCATTGAAGAGCTGGAGAAGCGCATTGCAACACTGAAATCACTGGATCACCTTGAGAGGGGTCTCCTGCTCACTAAGCAGGCAGTTATTTGCTTGGATGTGGAGGGTGGAGAGGTTAGTCAGGATTAACATGTAGGGAGTTGGATTAATGTAACTAGAGGGAGTGGTAGGGGCACCCAGAAAAGGAAGGCCAGCCCTGTGTTTGAGCACCCCAAAATGTTTGCAAAGTTATGTGAAGATGTGCAGGTGGCAGACACAGTGGTGGCAACTCTAGATGTTACTGCTACCCCTAACAGCCGGGGGAGTAGTACATCTAGTAGTGGTGGGGAGGGAAATGCAGGAAGGAAAAGACAATTGATTGTCATAAGGGATTCTATGATCAGGAGAACGGATAGAATAGTTTGTCGCCTGGATCCCTTCAACCGAATGGTTTACTGTCTTCCTGGTGCCAGGGTTCGACATGTGGTGGACCAATGGACAAACTACTGGGAGGGGCTGCCAGGACCCAGCTGCCTTGGTCCATGTTGGAACCAATGACAATATAGATGGAAGATGGAGGATACTTAAAAATCAGTTTAGGGAACTAGGTTTCAAGCTGAAGAAAAGGACCCCCAAGGCTATGTTCTCTGGAATATTGTCTGTGCCATGGGCAACACAGGAAAGGCAGAGGGAGCTTAGGCAGCTTAGGAGCTTAGGCAGCTAAACGCATGCCTTTAGTCCTGGTGCAAAAGGGAAGGGTTTGGGTTCCTAGAGCACTGGGCTGTCTTTTCCCTGGTAAAAGCAGCAATGGTTTAAAGAGTCTGCTCACCAATGCTAGAAGTCTAGCAAACAGGATAGCAAACACCCTGACATTATCTAGAATAGTGATACTACATGAACAGCAAAAGGGAGGAAATTTGTAAATCTAATACAAGATTATTTTATGGTACAGTTTATAGTAGCCCCAATTAGAAATGATACTCTGCTGGACCTAGTTCTTTCTAACAATGCAGAGCTTATAACAAATGTGCATATAAAAGAGAATCTGGGTAGCAGTGACCGTAATATGATTTCATTTAATGTAAGCTGTAAACAGGAAGCAAAAACAGGAAAGATAAAAACATTAAATTTTAAGAGCGCAAATTTTTCATTATTAAGGGCAGCTCCCTGTGACTTTAACTGGGAGACAATATTGTCCTCAAAGAACACAGAACAGAAATGGGAATGTTTCAAGTCTGTTCTACAAAAGCACCCTGAAATATATTCCAATGGGTAATATGTTTTGGAGGCTAAAATGAAAACCTATGTGGCTCACAGCTGATGTTAAAAAAGCCATAAGGAACAAAAAAAGGGCATTCCAAAAATATAAAAAATGAAGGATCACCTTCATCATTTGAAACCTTTAAAGAATATAACAAAAGATGTAAAACGGAGATAAAATGTGCAAAACAAAATGAAAAACAGATTGCAAAGGAAAGTAAGGCAAACCCCAAATAATGTTTCAAATATATTATTAGCAAGAAGATCAGATCTGACCATGTAGTCCCTTAAAGGTTGTCGATGGGTTGGTAACTGGGGATAAAGACAAGGCAGATTTACTAAACACTTTTTTTTAGCTCTGTATACACAAAGGAAAATGGCAGAGCTCAAGTCCAATTCATAATAGCAATGTCACTGCTTTAAACGAGTCACAATGGCTCAGAATTGATATGATTGAGAAACAGCTGAGAAAAATTAAGGTTGACAAAGCACCAGGACCTGATGGATTACATTCACGTGTCCTCAAAGAGCTGAGCTTGGTCATTTCAAAGCCATTATTTCTAATTTTTAGAGACTCTTTAGTCACTGGCAAGGTACTGATGGATTGGCATAAGGCAAATGTGGTTCCTATCTTTAAAAAGGGAGCAAAGTCATTACCAGGTAACTACAGACCCATTAGTTTAACGTCCATAGTTGGAATGGTCCTAGAGAGTTTGATTAAGAACCACATAGACGAGTTTCTGCTAGAAAATTATTTTATGAGTTATAGTCAGCTTGGCTTCAAGAAAAACAGAAGTTTTCAACCAAATTTACTCTCTTTTTATGAGGAAGTAAGTAAACAGGTAGACAGTGGAGTAGCAGTTGATATAGTGTTCTTGAGCTTTGCTAAAGCATTTGACATTGTACCCCACAGACGGTTAATATGCAAGTTAGGGTCAATATGTTTAGAAAAGTCAATCTGTAAATGGATAGAGAACTGGCTTAAAGACCGCATCCAGAGTTATAAATAATGATTCATACTCTTAATGGTCTAAGGGTATTTATCACTTTGAGATTATTACAAAGAACAAGAGGGCACTCTTTGCGTCTGGAGGAAACGAAGTTTAAGTTCCAGATAAGGAAGGGATTCTTCACTGTAAGGTCTGTGAAAATGTGGAATTTTCACAGACCTTACAGTATATAGAACAGAACTTAGATCTACGTGATTACCCCTTACCTGGTGCTTTTATTGAGTGCATTAAATGAACTGTTTAGGTATGTTTAAGCAACAGTAAGTACTGGTTTTGAAATTTAATGTATTTTATACAATAACTGAATGTAATGGTTTTCACAAAGTTTTAGAACATTAATTGTGTAATCATGTTTTTACCTTACATTATCTAAGGTATTGAGTATTTTGTGAATTGTTGATCGGTATTTAAATTCTCACGTTTCAAGTATTCATAGCACTTTAATGAGTATATAAGTAGGGATGTAGACTGATCTGCTGTGTAACTTTTATACTACTTACTATATTTGCAATAATTTGGAATCCCTTGTGTGTGTGCTGAGCAGCTCCACATCCTGTGCTAGCTGTGAAATTTGTGTCACTATTGTTTAGATTCGATCAGCCAATCATGCAAGAGGGCAGCTGGGAACCACACTGGCTACCCGCGCTAATGAAAAACAAGAGCTTGGTCCTGGTGATCAGACTTCTTGTCATTGGGGAGAGGAAAGAAGCCAGTGCATGTCGTGGAATGGTTCAGCACAGGAAAGAAAAGTAGTGGGTCAGTTTACACATTAGTGCTTGGGATGTACAGTATTTTAGTGATGAGAGCTCAAGTTCCTTGCAGAGCTGCTGCATTGCTCTACTGTTCTCTTCATGATTATGACATGAACGTGGCTCTTATCATACCCAGGCATTCTACATGGATATGTCAGCTTATTTCTGTTTAGCCAGTTAGAGGGGGTTACATGCTTTTTGTCCCCTTACTTTTTTTTGGAAAACTAGATTCCAGAGGAGTTTTCCATAGATAGGGGAGGGGGCATAAATGCTCACTGCCCCGTTTCATATTTAGGAAAGTTCTTAGCCCTGAGAGGTTCTGATTTAAAAAGACAATTGAGGGGACCTCAATTTTCTCAATGTTTTAATTGACAATTGAAAAATGAACTTTGTTTTCACCTCCTACAGTAATATAATGAATATTAGCCTTAATTTATATTGTATTTGGACCACAATTGGCACACAGCTTATTATATTACTGTACAATAGGTTTTGGTGCAGTGTAAATAATAAATGTGTAAGTGTCACATTTACAGAAAATATTCTGATTGACTTAAAGTGCAACAAAACCCTTCTATACTGACCTGTCCTAGTTTCATCACAGGGCACTGCCATGTTTATCTTCTCTTCCTCCTTGCACTCCTCCGCCATCTTGACTGGCTGGACTGGGTTGAAGCAACTCCTGTGTAGACGTTGCCAGCCACTATACCTAAAAAAAAAAAAAAAAAATTGAAGATTTACTTTTAAAATTCTCCTAGATGTCACTTGGACCATTGGTTTGCAATAATAATATTAATAAAAAAAAGTTAGCAGCCTGTCATTAAAAATTTGCTATTAGCGCCAATATATTACCATTATTTTGAAAAAATGTATTGCATTTTGGTTATGTTTTTTTCTTTCAGGACACTGTCACATGGGTCCCCCAGACATCTCCAGCAAATATGCTGACAATTTAACCCTAAAACTTTAAAATTCCGACTTTCCTAATGACAACAATGCAAATTTCATGTGTAAAGACACCTCTAAAACTAATCCAAGCTATTTGAAGAAAAGTTTAGGAAGTTTTGATTTGCAAATTTGGAGGGCAAAACATTAGTAAAGGAACCTGGAACAATGGGGAAAAGTGAATGTGACAGAAAAAAAAAGGATAAACTGAACAGAAATAGGTTGAAATAAATTAATAAAACATTTACAAATACATCCCTCTCAGATTTTTAGGAGGAAATTGATTCATGAAAAACTGTGTACCAGGTAAAAAGCAAATTAAAGATGTTAGAAATTAACAATAGGCTTTATGTCAGGGCAAACAATAACGTTTTTTTATAGTGTTTTTTCTTTCTACAGCCAAGTGAGAGGGAAGAAAAAGCTTCACGTAAGGTAGATGATTTACTAGAAAGTTACATGGGAATCCGGGATGTTGAATTGGGTAAGAGATGATTTGAGATGACATAATATAGTGTTTCTGATAATGCTGAAATATTATATGTTTTCTAAAAATGCTGAAATATACTATGCTGAATTGTATTGATTTATTCATCTAATAATTGTCTAGATTTACATTATAGGATAACTATTGGCATATTAAACTGATACACATTGAAGTATATCCTAAATGTATAGGCAGGGTAAAATCATAGGGATAGATTATATGTATTGAAGTTTTGGGTTGCAGATGCTAATCATTTTATTTAGTTACAAGAGATTCCACAATAAATGTGTGTAAATATTGTAAATAATTTAATCATCCATGGAAATCCATGTAGGCAGGCTGGCTTACATTGAACTGATAATGAACTTAACTAGATCTTTCTGCACTGAGCAGTTTTACTGCTTCTGTACTGCAAAAGATACTGAACATTTTTTCTACTGTTCTATGTAGCAACAACTGCGTGAGAGCTGGAAATAGTCTGGTATTAAATGCATAATTCACACTCAGACATAACCATTGCAACTTAGTCCTAAGTTTTTTCTTTCCTTTTTTAGTTTCACAGAGCTTACCTTTGTGAAGCAAAATTGATTCCACATTTGGGTGACACAAAGCCAATCATCCATTTATTTACCATTGTTCGTTTTACCTTCAGTGTAGCACTGTATACATTTTGCTTCCAGAACCAATGTGTGCATTTGTGAACAGAAAATTTGATTCCACATTTGGGACACATATTCTTGTCACCAATGATAGTCCCCTATATGTGTATGAGGTAAAGATAGACCAAGGCGAAGGATCTTTAGAAACCGCAGAGCATGGTGATAATGAAACTCTCTGCAAAATTACAGAGGGTCTCAAAATAGTTTAGAGCAGCTGCCATTGATTGTTCATTAGGCAAATATAGGGAGGCCAGCATTTATATTCTAAATGAAATTTAAATTTAAACAAGAACATCATGGCCCATGGGATCAGCCACCGAGCCATGAAGGACTTCACAAGGGGAGCAATGGCTACACTTTCAAGATGTCTGAGCCATTTAAATCCACTTAGTCGAATTGACACACATTGTCACTCTTACAAATGGCAGTATGTGTTACTTCAACAAAATGGACTGGCAGCCATCGGTGACACTAACTCGGTTATCTGCATGCTAGGACAGACACTTGCAGTAGGATGTTTTTACAATCTGCCATAATGCAAATCTGCAATTATAGTAATTATTTAAAATCCAGTAACATTAGACCTGCTCAGTCTTTAGGAATCCAGCCATGCCCTTCATTCTCTAGATGTGGTGATTCCCATCATTTATGACTGAAGTATGTTGCAGAGGTGGTTGAGTGGATGACATGGCATTGTTTAAGTCAAAGTACCTCCTCTTCCTCACAGAAAAAGTCAGCCAAAGAACATTAGTAAGCTATGTTGACCAGCCTCCTGTTGACCAGCTATGTTTGACAAACCCTAAGACGTTCTAAAGCAGGTGATTACTACATTGACTCAGAGGTTCCACATGTTTTGTCAAGAAAGTAAAAATTACAAAAAATCATACGGACAGGGGAAAGATCTAACTTTCACTGATGCCCAAAGGTTTTTTTTTATCCTCCGGGGGAGGGGAAAGGAAAGCATGTGGGTGTACTTTGTTCTTTTGCTTCTGAACAGAAAATGTCTAAGAAACAAATTCAAAAGCAATCCAAAAAGCAGGTGCCACATCTTGCTACATATTGGCCCTGATTTATTAAAGTTCTCCAAGGCTAGAGAGAATATACTTTCATCAGTAAAGCTGAGTAATCCAGCAAACCTGGAATGGATTTCCTAAAAGTCATTAGCTATTTGTTAGCATATGTTTTCATACCTGGACCAGATCCATTCCAGGTGTGCTGGATTACCCAGCTTCACTGATGAAAGTGTATTCTCTCCAGCCTTGGAGAACTTTAATAAATTAGGGCCATTGTTAGGTTCAGTCCTGTGAAGAAGTAGTCGATGATGAGGTAACTGACCCCAAAGGGGGTAAAACAAGGGATGTGCAGAGCCATGGCAGGGTGATGTTGATGAAGAAGCACTAACATAATTATAGATCATTATGACTGTAGAAGTACTGTGGCCAGTTTAGACAAACTTTAGTTCCTAGTCGCTGTCATCCTTCCTCATCATCTGCTGTCACTACAACTGCACAGGAATCACTGGCTTGGTAACTTTTAGTCCTAGATCAAGCAGAATCTGTGCTTATTTAAAAAGTGGCAAACACTTTACTAAACTAAGTACCACCACTAATAAAATCTAAGTGTCATCAACCACTCAGTTTATTGGAAAGCATCAGACATCTTTGCTCCCTCTACCTCTCTTTCTATTGTTTATGCCAGCAAGCACCTGGTGTTGCCAACATTACAAATGATTCCATTAGTCCAGAGGATGTAGAAGATATTTTCCATATCCCCCTTTCCCATAGGTTGTCACATCAATGCATAGTTAGGCCCAATTTTTCCACTTAGGCCCTGCATTTTCTTGAGACAACACACAGATGCTGGAACATAAAAATAAAACACCTTCCCACAAATAACATTTACACAAATAATGCACGGCTGCTGGCTCTGCAGTTTCTGTTGAAACTGTTGAGACTGTTGGAAACAACAGTCTTCCATCAATTGTTATCCTGTACTAACCCTAAATACAGCATGCACGGACGAAAAAGCTGTCCTTGACACTTGGGCATACAACATAAGGATGCTATATTTTGTTCGCCACCGGGTAAGCTTACTGACTTCAGGGGGAGAAGAAAGGCATCCACATTTATTGTCCACAAAGACTAGGCACCCTCAACCTATTTCCACACTCGTATAGCAAGCCCCTGCTCAACATTGCACTGTCCCAGCACATGGTTGCCCTCAGGACTTCTGTGTGCAAAGGAAGGTTCTGGGGAAGGACTGACAAAAGACCAGAACCCCACAGATAATACTGGAGAGTCCAGCAGAGGCATGTCCAAAAAACAGAGGTAAAGGCCATACACAGGTAATTGATCCACCAAACAAAGTATCCAAAGGTTAAAAGAAAACAGAGTCAGGGTCACAGGCATGGGTCAGTCCAGGCAGCATACCATTTTACATTCAGGAAAAAAGTAGAATCAGCAGCATTGAATCCAATAAAAATATACAACAGACAACTGGTGACTGAGAACAGAAAGGCTAGAAAGTCCTAGCAGCCAAAGGCAGAGCAGGATAAAGCCAAAGCTGCCAAAACTCTTTAACATGCCTGATCTGTGGGTAACCAGACAAACTGTCTGGAAACAAAACATTATAAGTTAATTTTGGTTTAGAACATTATTCATAGAACATGAAAACTTTGCAGCTGACTGCTAACCCCAATAGAAAGCCTATTTGCAGAATACTCCAGTCTTAAACTTAAACTCACTGCTTCTGCTTTCACTTGTGATAGAACACACCATATCCTGCACCCTTAAACTGCCTGTGTATGAAAGACTTTTTAAACAAAGAAAATAGCATAAGTGTCACAAGGAAGACAATTATTCATCTGTTGTGCAACCCACATTTTTTTGCAACCGACCTAACTATGGGACTCAAGATGAAAAAGATCCCTACTACTATTGCCTCTGCTAGAATCAGATTCATTTGTGGATTTCTTTTTAAACCAGCGATCCCCATATTGCCACAACAGCTTTAGAAGGTAAGGAGATTTTAGTTGAACGATCTTTGGCAACCAGCATCTACTTGTCAGTCCCTTATATGAGCCACCACTTCCCCAAATTGTGAAAGACATTAATTTAGATGTGACTTTTTGTTGTCTACTCTTTCAACGCCTAATGGTCTTCTGATCAGAATGTTGCTGAACATTTTAAGGTAATAACAGGCAGTTCAAGCATTTTTAGGAAATGAGCTATGTTTCTGGTCTTCTAAGATACAATTGCTTTTTCAAGGATATCTTGTCTGTACCTGAAACTCAGTTATTACAGTAATATGGCATGGGGGAAGCAACTTTTCTTTATTGTAATTCTAAGGGAAATACTTATCATCCTGATGTCTGTACTACAAGTTTTGCAGGTTTACTTGAGTCTAGGAAGTTTCAGTATGAATGTTATATTGTTTTATTTAAATTTGGTGTTTTAAATTGACCCCATGTAACTATTTTAGCTTAAAAGATTTGTTTATTTTCTCCTTACTGTTGGTTTACATGCTTGCGATATGGTAATTGCATCTCAGCTTTGCACCAGGAATAATAAGGCTTTCTGGTGCTACCACTAGAGAGCTACATAAGATCTAATTTAAAAAAAAAAAAAAGTTACATACAAAAACATGGAATACTGAATACATGTATTATATTGGAAAACGTGTATAGTGTGTGAAAAAGGATGCAAGATGATCTCAAGTGCACAGACTATACATATTCCTGTATGGAAATTGTTATTTCTTTGAATATCATACAAAGAAACAACCATTATGCAATATATGGTAAATATTGTTATTTTTATATGTACCAATATACATATCAAAACTACATCATGATATGATGATGTTTCCATTGCTCCAAGTACATACAGTACCAGCATCATAACCTAAATTATATCACATTTAGATTAAATGTTAGTTATACAGAGGAAACCAGATTTGAAAGGATTGGATTGAAAGAAAAATAAATAATTAAGGGCTTTATAAGACTTTATTAGGGTTTTTTCCCTTCCTCTCAGACCCTTGTCCTTGTCAGTGTACAACATATCGCTACTACAGAGTGGCCAGGAAAACAGACAAATTATGTTTTACACTTTGTAATTTTACTTTCCTGAATAACTCTAAGACAGCATAAGACCTCTGATGTGACACTAAGATCAACAAGGGCAAGATTTGTTGGGGGGGAGCTGTTTTTCTATTGGATTCTGAACTATAGGATAATTGGGGGTGGTAATTACCCACACAATGCTGGAATACAATTAGTCAGGAATGGTACTAAGTAACCATGTGGATGGCTAATTCAAAACACTATAATTCTGTAAAATAAAGCTTCAAACTTACCTTTCCTAATAAATACTCTCACTTCTAAAAAAGGACCTCTGCTATTCAATACTTCCAGATGTGTAAGAATGTCCTCTTCTGGGCACTGTGGTTCAACCCTTATAAGAGAGGGCATTTTTTTATCAAAGCAACAGGGTCACTTTAAATGTGTCTTTAGTTTTTAATATGTCCTCTATTGATAGTTATAAGTACATACTGCTACAAATAAACAGATTTATAAATACATCAAAAGGGATTTTTTTTTTCAGCTACAACAGTTGTGGAAACAGCCAAGGAGCAGCGGAGCCCTGAAGAGTTTGGCACAGCACTGGACAACCTCTTGGGTGAATTTGCCTTTCCTGCTGACTTTGTGTTAGAGGTCTGGGGAGCCATTCATCAAACAGGAATCTGAAATTTGTCCCTTATTAGCTTCTTGGTATTTTAAATATTCCTTCATTACAAATGTTTGTAAGGACAACTGATACACATTTGCAATGTAAAACCACTACTTTTAACCAACCACAGTAAGCTCATGTGCCTTCCAAAATATATACTAGTTATATACATATGCTAATTTGTTTGTCTAGATATCTGATTTGGATACTATTTAGTAAATACATAGCACTTTTGTGTTCTAAAATTGCATGTTATTTTAAAATTATTCTTTTCCTTTTGTTGTAATATTAATTTCTATATGCATTTTTTAATGGAATGCCCTATGGTTATTTTGCAATGTAACAATTTTATAATGGGGATATACCTTTTCAAGCAGCACTATGCGTTAAATAAAATACATATTTAATACATTTTACAGTTTACATGCTTCACTCCTACCCTTCCTAAAGTACCCTTCATTCCTTTCAAACCTTCACTATATATAGTGATTTGCATTTATTTTGTTTCTTTATTTGTTCTTTGGAACAGATAAGTTCAACTTTTGAGACTGAACTGAAAAAAATCATATGAAAAATCAAACTGAAATCAAATAAAGTGAAAAAATTCAACTTTGGGAGGGTTAATTGCAAAACTGCTAACCATAGTATTGTTATTAACATTTCTGGGGGAGGAAATATTAGAGCATTTCCTAGATGAAAAAATGTAGATATAGGCATCAAAATTTTATAGCATGGGTCTTAAAGCATTGGAAATTAACAAATAAATACCATCCCAGTGTGTACATATGCAGTAGTTCTTTGTCTTAAAATAAATAGGAATTCCTTCAGATGTGACAATCCACGTTTTTACTGCAGAAAAATCTTTTGTATAACACTAGGCATGTAAGAAAGTTGTAGCTTTGTAGCTAGCCATGTAAAAAAAAGGAAACAAAAATATGACTGTAAGATGTATTAAAGGTGTGGTGTTTGTGCTTTTTTATTAATTCAAAAAGATCCCCCCCCCCAATAATAAAATCAGACCCTTCCTGGGACATGGAATCTGGTTGGCTAGGAAAGGAGGAGGTCATAAAATGAGCCCCTCCCCTTCTACCCATACCAAGTCCCCTGGAACTTGGTTAGCCAAAGAAGGGAGAGGCAAAGAATGTCTCTTGTCTTTGGCCATACCTGGGCTAGAAATAAACACACAACGTGGTAGAAAAATATGTTTAGAATACCTTTGTGGACTTTGTAGGATTAGGAATATTAGGACCTCAATGAACTCAAATGTGATTTTCAGGGAGGAATTCAATATTGGTAATTTCCTTAATCACAATATTTTTTACTATACTTATGGAATGTTGCAAAAATATAGAAATATTGATGAATATTCTCACCCAAAATGTATCCAACTATTTTCCAAAAGTGAAATGTATAATATGGTAACAATATCAAAATGGGCGGAGGTGTCACAGTCTTATATGATAGTCCAATGGGAAAGAGGCAGTCTTTGTCCATGTGGATTTTAGAGTTGAGGTTTGAATTCGTAGAGATGGTACTGATTCTGCATGTAGTAGATAATTCTTTATCAGATGATACCAACAAAACAAAAGAAAAAAATAGAATAAAAACATACTTCACAATCAAATGTCTGATGTCACAGTTATAATTATGACCAGACATTGTTGTACATTGACAAGTTATACAACTGTTACATATTTAATACAACACATTCATATACATATACATAACAATATACAAGTGTACACATCAAAAAATTGTTAGAAAATGCACTGAGCCTAAGTACTCAAAAGTACCAAACACAGATGATAATGCCTCTTGCAGAACAAAGTCTGGTTTATCAGATCAAGATGATGATTAAAATAAGGTGCAATGTTAACTGATTTGTAATGTCGATATCTTAAAAGCCCCACCCATTTTTTTTTTGAAAACTGAATCAGGGCGTCAGTTAGCTCCTGGACAGTCTGTGGTGCCACATGGCAGAGTTGGATGAGCCAATTCATAATGTCTCAGAAGATTTTTATTCATTCTGGAAATGTGGGGTCCAGTCAATTGCATCAATCAATTTGTTACCCAGAAGCTACCTACTTATTCTGGCCACATAAGGGTGAGCATTGTCCTGCACCAGGAACTCGAGCCCCACTACTCCATATGATACCTAACACCAGTCAGGGTACCATTAGCTAGCATGTGGAGGTCTCCGTGGCTCTCCAAGGAAATGCTGCCCCTGGCCATCACTGACTAACTGCCAAACCGGTCTTGTTTGATGATGTTGCAGACAGCATACCATTCACCACAGTATCTCTAGACAGATATCCTTAACATGTACTTGGTGTGCGCCTACTCTCAGTTGTGAAAGGGATGAGGAATGCCAATAATGAATTTTCTGAATCTTGTGTTCTCTGGCTTTAAACATGGGTCTTAACTACAGGATGAATGTTGGCCCATATGCCACTCCCATGGAGCATTTTTAATTATATATTTCTATTGTGCAAAATTTGCACAAGCTATTAAGGACATCTAACCTTAGAGTTTGTAACAATGGTAGCAAGTCAGTTACACAGAGAGATCCAGGGTGTCTGCTGGATGAGGAAAAGGGGGAGAGCAAGCTGGGTACTATTAAACTATCTGTGTCCTGGATACCAAGAGTGTTTAAGGAATAATTGTAGAGAATGAGGACAAGATTGACCACTCAGGGCATTTTAAAGAAGAATTAAATACCATAATATAATGTATGCTCTGAACCCCCTCTATGCAAGTTGTTGTCAAATTTCAAATAGTGGTATATTTACAGTTTTACAGTCCCCTCAAGCCGAATATTGAATAGAGACTATATAAATTAAATTCTCTTTAATTGCCTAACATAATCCTTTGCAAGTCCAGGGCAGGTTCAGAACCTACAAACTGTAAATGGGACATTATAGGCCTTCCAAAATAGGAAAAGAAGTAGAGCCAGTGTAATTATAATGGAGATTAAACAGCTTGGTGTTAAATTGTAAAAATTAACAATGGGTGTGAGGAGCTGACTGTTTTCTATTATTGTGTGAGCTGTGTTCTTTTACCTAATGTGGCTTAGGATAGCCTTACAAAATATGAAAATCATTCAGGTGTGTGTGTAAAACTGGACAGCAATTTTAAGGGTCTTAGCTGCCTACCAATGTCATGTACTTGTTTACTGTGTGTAATTTAAACAAGCAACCTAAAGCCATTAACTGGGTTATTGAGTCTGCTATGTGGCCCTTAAGGGAAGAAAAAAATTACTATTAAAACCATCTGGGCCCAGTGTCTAATCTTGTTTTATTACCTGCTCAATCTTTTTCATTGACATATTTCTAATCAAAAAATCACAATTCATCCCCACCATCTTCGGTGATTTAATAAACTTTAAAAAAAGTCCTCCCCCTCTCACCCTCACCCATCTACATGATCTGAATAATGCTTACTACGAAAGCGTCTAAATATATTAGATATTTCCCCCTCTGTCTGTTTTAATAACACCAACTTCATCATTAAAGTGGGTAATGTGATTCGTTGGAGATATACCTTTGGCCGAATTCGCCAAAAATTACCTGATTTTATTCCGGACCTAAAAAGGCACCACCTTCTACAAATCTCTTATATATTGATCGCATTGCAGTAGCCAGTGATTACATACCTTTGACCAACCAATACCCAATCTCTAAGTTGTTTGATCACTGAGAAGTGATCATGGATGACCAATGCTCAAAGGATGAAAAAAACAATATAAAAAGCATTGATTGTGGCAAAAGGAACATCTAATCTTGAATGTCTAATCTCGACAACACCTTATGGTGGTGAGAGTAGTGCATATACTCCCTTTCTAGAGGATGAAGATGACACCAAACATTCACTAAATAAGATTGCTTTATAAAATGTTTAAATGTCAAATCATTAGACTGTGTCGTATTCATAGCCCATGGTGGTGAGGGATGTCTTGTATTGTTGATTTGTGCAACTGTAACTGCAAATGTTGAGGAAGGATAAATTAGGAAGGGGTTGTGGGTGCCAGGAAGTTGCCAGGGGGAAACTGTTAAATATTTTCTATAGCAAGTGGTTTAAGTATTAATATGTAGAAGAATACATGTTTAGAAAGATATAGATAAGTGTGAGTTAAAGGTGTACAAAGAATATGTTTAATTAGGTATCAGTATTTTTCTGTATCAGTTTAAAAAAGCTTATTTTAAAATGTGCTTAAATTCTATCTGGTTATCAAAAAATGAATAAATTAAAAAATTGTATAAATGTAATCAACGTAAATCTATATGTTTAGTGCACCTTGGTTTTACATGAGAACATGTGAAATGTAAAGGTGCGTACACACTTCCAATTTTTATCGTTCCAATCGAACGACGAACGATCGATTGGGCAAAAAATCGTTGTAAAAAAGTAACCAACGACGCCGACGAACGAGGAAAGTCGCTGGAAACGAACGACCGGAACGACGGATCGGATTGGACGACGATCGTTGAACATCGTACGTGTGTACGGTCGTTCGTTGATCGTCCGTGATCTGAGCATGCGTAATGAACGAACGTTCGTTCACTTTCCTGTCGTGCACATACTTCCTCTATCGCTCAAACGATCGTATCTATTGTGTGTACAATATATACGAACGATCGTGTCGTTAACTCTATGTGCAGGATCGGTGCTATACGATCGTTCGTATATATCGTGCATGAACGTTCGTCGTTCGTTTTCCAACGATAATAATTGGAAGTGTGTATGTAGCTTTAGAAGTGTGATATAGATATATATCCACAGGTGATATTTAGACACACACACAAGTATCAGTTTATTCAGGGGGCAGGATTTGGCATGCCATTGTTAGTTAAACCTGTTTGTAGAGTAAATAGAACAGTTGGCCACTGTTTGTCAATTGGAAAAGTATCAGCTTTGACTATTGTTTAGAGACAAACACTTCAAAAAACAGGTTGACAAATTCAGCTTTGACTAATAGCCATTAAAGTGCAACACTGCTCACTCACGTGGCTCGCTCAAGGCGGGATCAGAAACACAGTACCCATTTGTGAATTTCACATAGCTTTAACCTACCCCTCCACATACCCCTCCTTAATATCTCAACTGTGCTACAAACCTCAGTCCCTCTCTATCTGCTAACAGACTAGCAAACCTCACAACATCCTATCATGACCCAACATTCATCCCCTACCCCGTCACTAAAATTATGCACCCTCAACACTAAAGGGCTTAATAGCGCATTGACACAAAGTCAAAATGCATCCTGGCATGGACACCTTTACTGGAAAGACCCCAATACCATACTACATAATAAATATATTCAGAACTAAACAAGATCTTCAGCTCCTAGAAGTATGGTGCACCTTACACCCCACAGATAACTATTCCCAATGGAAGGCTCTTAAGGCAGTATTGCATGGGTTACTGATACAACAGGGTGCACGGCTCAAGAAAATCAGAGCTCGAGATTTAGCAAACACGATAGAAAAATCCAATCACTCGAGCACCTGCACAAACAGAATAGGTCTTCAGACATTTTTGTAGCACTGACCACAGCTAGGACACATCTCCTACAATTGTACGATCTAACCCATCAAAAATATAGAGACAGATCACACAAACTGATTTACCAGTATGGGGACAAGTCCAGCAGACTGCTAGCAAGAAAGCTCCTGTTACCACTCCACCCTCATCAAGCTGCAGCATCACCTGCATTCCTGTAGCCGTGAATTTTTCACAGTTCTCAGCATCCCCTGAACAGAAACTTAGGCTGTGCACGTCTGAAGGGAATTCTGGAGCAGCTGCTGCAGCCAATGAACAGATTGTTCAGTCCTGTCCTGCCAATAACCAGTGGGCATTTTTAAACCTATCAAGTTCAAGACTCAGGTCGCTGGATCCTCAGTGCACTTCCTGCCAGCTAGTTTTCTGTTTGGATGTCCTGTATTTGACCTTGGCCTGTTACTTGATTCTGCCTTGCTTGCGACTTGTCCTGACCTTGCCTTTCCTGCTACCTGCCCTGACCTCATCCTGTTACCTGATATTGCCTTGCCTGCTGCCTGCCCTGGCCTCAGCCAGTCCAATCACCTCGGAGCTGTGCTTCAGCCTCATCGGTATTCCCACAGTAAAGTCTTCTGATTCATGTCACCCCCTGGTCAGGAGAGCCTGGGGACTGTGACCTGGTGACCCCCTTGCAGCAAAGCAGCCTGTGGCCATTAGGGTCACCAGCCCATCACTCCTTGTGGGGTGCGCTGGAAAGCTAAGTGGGGTCACTTAGATTCCATGCCTCAAGTAATCCCGTGTCACCAGCCAGGGGGAGGCTACCCATAATAGCTCCACCCTAGAACAACAACCACTTCAATTCTGACCATTTGAAATGTCCGGGTAATGGAGATTGGGAGTTCCCACTACAAGCTGTCCCTCTTTGCAGATGATCTGCTTTTATATATCACATCTCCTCATGTCTCTGTTTCATCAATTTTTAAGGAATTTGAGAGATTCGAAGGAGCCCACAACTTTAAAGTGGATTTTAATAAATCTGAAATACTCAACGTCACCCTTACACAACTCAACATACATCTTAACACATCTTTCTGGCAATGCAGCAATGCTCTCAAATACTTAGGGATAATAATCAAAGTGGATCCAACCAAAATATTACAGTATAACCTTGCACTACTAAGCAAGCTGACCTGAAATAATATGATTCTATGCCTTTTTTCTGGCTTGTAACATTCAATACACTCAAAATGGAAATTTTGCCCAGACTGCTGTAAAATTTCCAGATCGTTGCGATCCACCTAACAACATTATACTTACATTAACTGCAACAATTATGTCAGAACTTCCTATACTTGTCCCAGACACTCGAATCTTGATCGTCACATGCAGAGGCACATAAGAACTGGTTCTAGGAAAAAGCTATATGAATGCTACGGTTGGCATGTTTGGTTTATGCAGGGTGGAACCAGGAAAATGCACATACTGCAAAAGCCCAATGAGAATGTAGCCAAAATTTACTGTCCCCATTGTGATACAGTCTTCATTGACCCTTATTGCCTTATTCAATGTCAGAAGTCTCTCAACAATGAAAAGCGATTTAAATGTGATTGGGGTGGGGCAGAGAAAAGTGTGAAGACCATCACCATAGTGGCTGTTATTGGTGTCATGCCAATAATACAGAAACTGGAACCTCAGCTTGCTGTAGCAAAAAACATTGCTGGCATGGGACTGGATAAGATTGAAGAGAGGCTGCCCATTTTGTATCAGTCAAGTGACAAGGTTGTAACTAATGCCTCAAAAGCTGTGGTTGGTGCTAAAGATGCAGTGATTCAAATCATAAATGAAGTGGTTGATAAAACCAAGGGAGCAGTGTATGACAGTGTGGAGATGACTAAGTCTGTTAAAAATGGAACCATCAACACTGCTAGGGAGCAGTGCGGTGCGCAAAATGAGCACCGGTTTTGATACTGCTCTTTCACAGTCTGAAATTCTTTTTAACAATACCTACCACCAACTGATGAGGAACTTGAAAAGGAGGCGGCAAAAACAGAGACATTCTGAGTGATACCTGCACTAAGCTGAAAGAGCAGAAGAATTTACTAACAAAGGAGGAGGGAGAACCGCTGGAGCTAAAGGATGATGTTCAGGAGCACAGTGAGGATCTGGAAGAAACTGATTTAAAGAAAAGACGCTTTGCCAAAGTCGCGTAAAGATGCCAGAGACAAATTGGTCTAGAGCACCGGGTCTCTAAAAAAGAACATTTTTTGTTTGTTTGTTTGTCATGTTTTGACCTGGAAAAGGGAAGACACAGGTCTTCAACAGCAGCCTACAGTAACATCAGTCTGAATGCTCCCAATCTCGGGTTCATACCTACTTGGCAGCCTGTGTCCCAACCCTAGGGTTGAAACAAGAAGGGGGGGGGGTGGTATGTAACAGCTGACAAAGAAATCACAGGGCTTGAGTACTTTTCTGTTTAGTCAGCCAGTTTTCCTTTTGACCTGAAGATGAGGTTGAAGTACCAAGCTGAATGACAATGAGCTTCTTGGCCAAGTGGGGGAGCTAAAGAGGCCTGGGTATAATCAGGTGTAACTGTCAAAGCTGAAATGCATCCAATTAGGCTGGGGATATAAACTCCCAGCCTGCTTTTTTCCTGGGGCTCTGTCTTGGCTGGTGAGCTGGGAGGAGGTCCAAGGTGAACTGTGAGTAAAGACACAGGCCTTAGAGTCCTACACAGCACTAGGTTGGGCTGGATTGTTAGTAAAGGGATCTAACAGTAAGTTAGAAGCCAAAGGCCAGGCTTTATTTTTGCTGTTTGTTTCATTTTGGCTGTGTTGGAAGTGACCAAAATTGATATGAATATGATTTGTATGTAAAGACAATTCTGCCTTCTTGGAAACAAGCTATAAACCCAATTATCTGTGGAAACAGATGCAGTCCTTCAAACATCAAAGGATTGCTAAACGGAGACAATGATTAATCTTTCATGAGTGGATGTCTGAGGATCATTAACACATTGGCCAGTTTGACCACCTGGTAGCAGTTCCTGCCTAAACCAATTTACTATTGCTTCAGTCGTCCTGGAGGGGGCAGGGGATGTGACAACAATCCCAAGCCTGGGACAAGGACAGTCTGTGTGACCTCTTGATCAAGACTTCACCAAGGATGAGTCAACAATGTGATTCACTCTGGACTTGCAGTGGGGTGTGGTTCAAGGAGAGAAAACGCTGGTGTGTATGTGGGTGTGAGAGAGATTGACTATGTGCTAGATATAGAGCTAGACCCCTTTCCTATAAACCCTATACCTTCCTATTTGTCCTGAAAATCATATGTATATAATATCCTAAGCTGTAAATAAACTTTTCCCTTTTGTAAGATCTATTGGTCCTTCTTAAAAACAAAGCACCCCAAACAGAGTACATTCTACAGCCTGTTTTTGTGTGTAAATAGTAGTTGTGAACAATAACCCTTGTTGCACGGATAACCTGCTGACCCTGTTTCCTGTTTGAAACACCCCTGTTGCTATGGGCGATCTCACAATGCATAAAATGGTGCTCCCATGCAAAGCAAAAAAACAAAAACAAATATAAAATCCTTTCCAGATGGTATTTATGCCCTGCAAATTTACGCCGCATATCCTCGTCCTCCTCTGACAGATGCTGGCATTGCCAACCCCAAAGGGGAACAATAAAACACGTATGATGGGAATGCCCAGAAGTAATTGTCTCTAGAATAAGATAATACAACACTATCACAGGCTCTGATGTACGTAATACACCTAAAGTGACCCTGTTGTCAGTGATACCAGGATCAATAAAATCCCCTAGAGAGATGTTCTCTGTCACTTACGACAGCTAGGGCTATCATCCCTAGAATATGGAAACAAACAACAGTCCCCAGCATGAAAGATAATGGCTATCTGAGCTGGAAAAGATCCACCATATGTAACAGCTTGCCATGGAGGACAGGGATCAGAAAAATATAAGATGACATAATCGGTTTGGGATTGTTTCCAGGAATCATCCCAATACCAAACATTATGCCCATGAGAGGTAACACAAAAACATGGCATTGGGGGTGTGGATTTACCTCCCACTACCACCCTATTAGTATAACAGCTCCCTATTAAATCTCTGCCCAATACAAATGTTCATTCCCTTCCTTTTCACCCCACCCCTGAATGTTAGGGCTAATCATATTGTGTTTAACCCTGTCAGCCATATGTTGGAATATAATTACAATCGTGTATATATGTGCATTAACTCTCACTGAATGGAACATTAGCTAAGCGAAAGCGATGAATATAACATTGTTAAACTACCTACAATGGTGAAAGTCGATATTTCTAGTGTTTCAATGCTAATGTTACAGAGAAATGGATCCAACAAACATTTGTATTTTCATTCATCTAAAATTTGTAAGCATTTGTAACTAACGTTACGTTCATTGTATTTTATTTGATGCTGAGTTTTCACATCCTCCACCACTTCCCATTTTGTGTCCCTTCCCTCTTTTTTGTTGGTTCTCCTGAATTCCCCCTTTAAGGTATTGTTTTGAAATACTGCAATATATGTATATATATTTTGTTCTTTATATGTTATAAAAATGAAAATCTCAATAAAAATGATTAAAACAAAGGTATTCATGTTTCGGATTTTGGACAAGCTGCTTCATCAGGAAAAACACTGTTCAATTTATCTGTGAATAAACAGACCTTCATATTACCATTAAGTTCAACAATAACTCATGTATTTGTAAAATAAACAGCATAAATCATCATTTGCATATATCTTATAACCACATATCACCTCTCATGCACTCCTGGTCACAGTCATGTAAATAAATGCCAAAAATGAGGGAAAGCAAGGGTGTGGGGTGTATATCAACCCACCTCCCGGGTGAAATATATAAACAGATCAAACACTTAATTAGTAGAAAATCAGCAATGGTAAACAATATGTATCACCATTACCTCCTACCAAGCCCATAATCTATCAATAATGCCTCCATATACACGATTACTGTCTATCAAAGAAAAAAAAACTCTAGGTATCCTATGACATAATCCTACCACAGATACCGAGGTCATACAATGAGTGGACAGGCAGTGAGAGGACAGCAGAAGGGCTGGTAGAGACCAGCTCCCCTCTCTGCCCCTCGATCAGTGTACATATACACCAGTGCCTTGCCCCTCGCTAACCACATATAGTATTGGATCCTGGAATGGGGAAAAATTTTGAGTGTTCGTATGGGGCTGGGGTTAAAGAAAATGGTTGTTTATGAAAAGTTGAGTTATTGTTATTTATTTAAATTTTCTAAAGGTATGTATATAGTGTACAATACTGGTATCTTTTACAGTATGAGGTAATGTGATGAAGGTTAAAATATTTTACTGAAGTTTTACCAAATTTTATATGGTGATATATATGTGCAAGAATATCTTATAACCAATGTTTTTAACATCTGAAAATTAGTACAATCCAAGGAAGGTATACTTGTTAATAAAGTAATAGATACCTATTTACATATACAGGTTGACAATCGAAAATCTGGCCATCAATAATCCGGTTCTTTCAGTTTTCTGGATTGAATTTCAGGTCACATTTTCAATACAGAGACTCTAGTACACTGTTTGGCCACTAATGTTTTGATGGCGCTGTTCTGCAGAAACAGCTGTTAGGTCTGCTTGCTAAACTAAATACACGTTGAGACATCCCTGCTGGCTGCTCCCTGGAACTGTGCCAGATGTCCGCGGATGCTGCGAGAGGAAGGCTGGCCTGTATGTGGAGGTAAGTATAAAAAAAATCTGGAATTTTCAAAAATCCGGCACACCTCAGGTCCGTAGGTTGCCAGATCTTTGATTGTCAACCTATACATAGTTGTCACACAATATATTATTATGGAATAAGAGCATAGCTCATTTTTGACAGTAGAAATAAATCCTATAAAAGTTACACAGTTAAAGATGTATATAAGTCAAACATAAATAAATGTATAAGTCTATAAATAAATAAACAAACAGAAGTGAACTATTTGGTCCTTCTGATGTGTACATACATATCTATCAGATGTTAATAGATATCACATACATATCAAAGTTCAGATAATCAAGAACATGGGCAATCATGAAACACTGGAATGACCTATAATATATACAGACGTATAGTATTGATAAATTAAAAAAATATATATCTTAGGCATAAATAAGTTTTAAACACTAATAATACTTGTCTACATACATAGAATGTATGTGTTACTCACTGTATCCTGGAAGTACAGGGGTGTACGTAAATGAGTGATTTTAAAATACATATATGATCATATAGATAGCCTATAAAACATTCACATTGATTGATAACTTATATGTTGGTTATAGTTCAAAGAAAAGGTTTGAAACTTAACATGTCATTTAGTCCAGGCATAATTTTAGCCCAGAGTGTAACTAATCCATTTGGTCTCTAGTTGTAATAGTTAATAATGGAAAGCGCAAATTTTTTGTGAAGTTTCGCCAATGCCCAGGTGGAGAGGGAAGGTCCACCCACCCTCCACTTTCCTGATTGGCGGAAACAAGGGCAACATGTTTTACCCAGGCATGCACATAAACTGTAGGCCATACAGTACTTTGATCACGTCCAGTCTGAGTGCAGGGCGTAACAAGTGGCCAGGTGCTCCAAATGTGGGCGCCTAGGGCACCTGGCTAAAGACTGCAGCTATGAGAAATTATGCAATATGTGTGGCAAAGAAGGGCATGTCTGTAAGTAATGTCTTTTAAGGGCTAAATCCAACCTGGCAGTATCCAGCGGCGCAACATCCTCAAATCAGAAGCTCTGGAGAAAACCTGGTAACTGCTTAGACTCTGCCCCTTGGCCCTTCTCAGGGCTCACACCACCTGCGTGCAAGCCAAAGCACCCCCCAGTGGTCCTGGCTCTCCGTGTGTGTCACCTGTGAAGATCCAGGAGCTAGACTGTACACAACGGGCCTCGGCACTACAGATCTCTAACACTAGGACCCTCGGATTCTGAAATGAACAATTCCTCTGAGTTGCCTCACTGAATGTCAGGCTGCTAAAGAGACCAGTGAGAAGGGCTGCTTTATTCCTAATAAACTATAAACTTTGATATAGGCTTGCTCCAGAAATGCAGCATAGAAAATGGCATGGATTACATGGACCGTAAAAAAGACTGGACGTTTGACCCATCCGTCTGGTCTGGTGCCAATACCAACAGATCTGCGGGCATTGGGATCTTGTTTAAAGAACACTCCTTTTTGTTAATTCAGTGACTGAAATTATGCCTGGAAGACCTATTTTAAATATTACCTGTTTTTACAACATATTTTAAATGTGTATGCTCCTCCTAAAAAGCAAGAGGGGGTAGGATTAATTGAAACACACATATTTTGTACAGGTCCTGGACCTCTCCTGGTTGGTGGGGATTTGAACTGCGCTAGAGAGGGGGAATACCAACCGGGGAAGATCTGAACTATAGACCAGACCAAAGTTCTTACCTGCTGAAGAGTTTTATTGATGATTTTAAGTTATATGATTCTTAGATGGAACTCTATCTGGACTCTATCCCAGACCGCACCTGATCCAATGGAAGAGTGAGCTCCAAAATTGATTTTATCTTTATCTGATGATTTTACTTCTTTCAAATGTGATCATTTTACAAACATATTTTCAGATCACAAAATGCTCCAAACAAGTTTTCATTTTTTGGGAGCAGAAAAGGTTCTTTGATCCGGGAGAAATTTGTGTGGACCTACCAGCTGTGGCAAAGATTGCAAAAGCCACATGAATCAGGCAAAAGAGAAAAGACAGAGGTTTTATGGTCTTAGTAAGAGATAACATGCTCTTTTTAAACTAAAAGAAGTGGGGATTGATGTGGATAATGACATTTTACTGCTTAAAAATGAAAAAAATGAAATAAAAAGGTTGCTGGAACGCAAGGGTAAAGAAATTTTTCACAATTCCCATGTTCAACATTTAGGACAAAGTGAAAAATATTTTCGCTTCTTTTTTATAAAAAAGTAATTGACAGAAAGGATGTTATTTTTTTGTTGAATGGAGAAAACATCTTTTGAGGGCATGTAATGATTTTAATTTTTATCAAGAATTATTTAGTGAAAAAGTTATTGATCAATCACTTTTCAAATTACTCCTAAATGATTTCCTAGATTTTAAACTTGATATTTTAGACCAAGAACTTTTGTCCCGCATTACTACCTCTGATGAACTTTTATTTACTTTTAAAAGTTTCACTGGTAGGAAAGCACCTGGCAAGGACGGGTTGCCAATTGAGTTTTATCTGTCTTTTGGGACATTTTAAAAGCGTATCATTTTCTTTTATGTAAAGAAGCTAATGAGCTTACCCCTTCGTGGAGAAGGAGTATTATATCACTGATTTTAAAGAAAGGTGGTAAGGGACTGTTACAAAATTATCGATCTATCACTCTTCTAAATGTGGATTATAAAGTTACGGCTAAATAATTGCAAACAGGTTAAAACAGGTAATGGCACAGTTGATCCATCCCAATCAGGTTTGTGGGGGAGTACCTTGCTGAAATATTACTGAATCCCTTAATATTTTACGTAATGCCATTTAGTACTCCAAAGAGAGACATCATAGTCTTGCTATTTTATCCTTGGAAAAAGCTTTTGATCATGTCTCTCATGGGTACCTTTTTAAGGTTTTAGAAAAAATGTTTATTCCGAGTGCTATTTTAAGTACAATTAAGCTGTTTTATCAGTCCGGTTTTAGCCAGATTTCACTAAAAGTTTTTTTAAACCAAATTTAAACAGTGATTTTAAAGTCTGGGTTGAAACAGGGTTGACCTTTGTCCCCATTACTTTTCATCTGTGCCATGGAACCCCTCTTGATTTCACTACGAGGAGTTCCCATACCTGGTGGTGGTGGGAACCATGTAAAGGTGTTGGGCTATATAGATGATGTGTAAATTATATTATTAAATTTATTAAATATTGGACATAATTTGGTGAGTTATGCCTAAGAATTACAGGCCTACAATGTAAAATAATTTTTTATGAAAGACAATGTACCGCTTTTAGACATATAAATTCAGACAGAAATTACCCGCCCAGGAGGTTAAAACTAGAATAGTTTTAATTTAAAATAGAAACACATTGAAATGTTTCTAGTTACCATAACATACATGTACCAAATAAGGGATGACAAATCAAGAATCTCTGCAATGGATACGTCCCGTATGTACATGTTCTTACTACTACATCTTCAGGACCCTACATATCCCTGTTTCCTCCCACATTTCCAGTTGCTAAAATCTCTCTGTTACAGAGCTAATAAGGGTCACAGAATGTAAGTGGTCAGCTATGTGTAACAGGCAGCTTACCAGCCTCTCAGTCCCTTGCTCCACAGCGTTTGCAGATTTGACTCCAGGCGGCAGTGAGCGAAGAGTCTCCCCCTTGGCAGGGTTCTATGGCACGTTTAAGGGGTAATTGCACCACAACCTGACCACCACACCAGAATGTTAATGGTAATGGATAGAAATAATGGTAGTCACTCTTTATTAGTTTAATTAGTTTATTCTTATCATGAGACAATTAATTATTATTGATATGGATACTAGTAGTCCTTTATGTGTATATTTTTTACTCACAATTGTTTATACGGGTTGTACATGGGGTTTCTGTTTATTGTGTATGAATTATTCAGTTTCTAAATTGTGGAATATACATATAATCATGTATTGTTTTGGTGATTAATGTCATTAATGTAGGTGTACTACGGCTTGTGCAAAAATGGTGTGAGCTTTAAGAAAGGGTCAAGGCTCAGACTCCAAGCAGTACCCAGGTCTTCTCCAGAGCCTCTAGTGGTGAGGATGTTGCATTGCTGGTTACTGCAAGGTTGCGGTCCTTGGGCAAACAGGGGTGGGCAGGATGATATGTGGTACCAAATCACTAAGCAAGAGAATTGTCAACGAAGACTGGGGTCGAGGCAGGCAGCAGGCAAGAGAGGTCAGGTCACAAGCCAGCAATCAACTAAATCTGGAAGAGCAAGCGCCTCCATTTTAGGGAAGAATAGGTAAGTGTGATATTTACTTTAAATGTTAAAGTTGTTCATCAATTAATACATTTAGGATAATATGAAGGTTGCATTTGTTTGTCATGACTCTACCCCTAAGGGCTTTCCACTGTATCCCCTCTTTAACCATCTTTATTGAGAGAACTTCTCCAGTCCACTTCCTCTTTGTGGTAGTATATGATTGTATGTAAGCAACTATTCCTATGGCTATGTATAATAATATTTATTATATCAATACATTGTAAATTTTGTTTAAAATTTTTTTAATCATAATGTAGGTTGCATGAATCCTGAAAGAAAAACATACATCCTTTTCTGAAAAAGCTGTATGTTTTTCTTTCCCAAAACATGTCAAACTATACTATTGAGAGATATTGTTCAGATCATTGAGATGGTTATGGAAATTTTTTTCAACAATAACCTTGTACAATTTTTAAATTTTGTATAATAAATGTGGTTTTAGATGTATTTTGATTATTGAATGCCTTAAAGTTCCTATTGTTGGCTACACTTGTGATACATGATTCTTTTTGGGATGTGGCATTGTTCAATTCATTAGTTGGAGTAAAGCCCTGTTTCTATTACAGAATTTAATAAAAATCGTCCATAAACATACCATAAAATACTAATTCAACTTAACAAACAAATTTTTATATATTCGATAGGGAACAGGGAAAAAAAATGTTTTTGTAATAATAATATAAAAGGTTTAAAACAAACTTATTTAAACCTTCCACCCTAGTAGCCTGTAAATTTAAATTTCATCTTGTTTCACATTTTAATAGTTCCCTATCCAAATCACCCCCTCTAATATTTGGGTAGACACGATCCAATGCAAAAAAATCTTAATTGATTTACATCAAAATTGTGCATGATCTCTATATGTTGACTTGGAGGAGTTACAATTCTCCCACTTGTGATGTACACACGTTTGTGAACAGTTGGGCAAAATTAGGGTTGACAAAGCACCAGAACCTGATGGATTACATCCATGTATCCTCAAAGAGCTGAGCTTGGTTATTTCAAAGCCATTATTTCCAATTTTTAGAGACTCTTTAGTCACTGGCATGGTATTGATGGATCAGCGCAAGGCCATTGTGGTTCCTATCTTCAAAAAGGGAGCAAAGTATCTTTACTTTAAAGCTTTAATACCCAGTTATATTCTGTGCTTCTAGAAATGCATTCAGCTTTTTCTTAAAGCAATCTATAGTAGTTGCTGAAACTACTTCCTGAGGGAGCTGATTCGACATTTTCACAGACCTTACAGTGATGAATCGCTTCCTTATCCGGAGCTTAAACTTCTTTTTCTCCACACGCAAATAGTGCCCTCTTGTTTTTTGTAATGATCTCAAAGTGAATATTTGGGAAGAGAGTTTTCTATACGGACAATTTTCTATATTTATACAGGGTGATCATTTCCCCCCTTATATGTCTCCTTTCAAGGGAGAATAGATTCAGTTCAGCTAATATCACATCATAGCTGAGCTCTTCCATTCCTTTTATTAGTTTTTTTGCCCTTCTCTGCACTCTCTCCAAATCCATAATCTCCTTTTTTTGTGAACTGGTGCCCAAAACTGGACTGCATATTCCAGATGTGGTCTGACCAATGCTTTGTACAGGGGCAGGATTATGTCTCCATCTCTGGAGTCTATTCCTATTTTATTACAAGAAAGTGCTTTACTAGCTTTAGATATTACAGCTTGGCATTGCATGCTGGTATTAAGTCTATGATCTACCAGAACCCCCAGATCATTTTCTATTTCTGACTCCTCCAAATGTATTCCTCCTAGACAGTATGAAGCATGCATGTTGTTAGCCCCCAAGTGCATAACTTTACATTTATCTATATTAAATGTCATTTGCCACTTGACAGCCCAATCAAACAGTACATCCAGGTCTGCTTGTAGATTATGGACATTCTGTATGGACCTAATTCCATAACATAGCTTGGTGTCATCTGCAAACACAGAAGTGGTACTTTTGATCCCAAACTCTCTATCATTTATAAATATGTTAAACAGTAAAGGTCCCAACACTGAACCCTGGAGTACACCAATAATAACCTTAGACCATTCAGAGTATGAATCATTAATTACATTTCTTTGGATTAATCCTTTAATCCACTTTTCTATTTACTGATTGACTTTTCTAAACCTAATGACCCCAACTTGCATATTAACCGTCTGGGGTACTGTGTCAAATGCTTTAGCAAAGTTCAAGTACACTATATCAATTGCTTTTCCACTGTCTACCTGCTTACTTCCTCATAAAAAGAGAGTAAATTTGTTTGATAACTTCAGACTTTCTTGAAGCAATGTTGAATATCACTATAAAATTATTTTCTAGCAGAAACTTGTCTATGTGGTTCTTTATCAAACTCTCTAGGACCTTTCCAACCATGGATGTTAAACTAACCGGTCTGTAGTTGCCTGGTAATGATTTTGCTCCCTTTTTGAAGATAGGAACAACATTGGCCTTAAGCCAATCTATGGGTACCATGCCAGTGACTAAATAGTCTGTAAAAATTAGAAATAATGGCTTTGAAATAACCGAGCTCAGCTCTTTCAGTACACCTGGATGTAATCCATCGGGTCCTGGTGCGTTGTCAACCTTAATTGTGCCCAACTGTTTCTCAATCATATCAATTTTGAGCCATTTTGACTCAATTAACCCCCTGAGTGGTAACCCAGGGTAGAGTGTGACTCAGGGTAGATAAAAAGACGCTAAAAGCAGGAACACTGAGTCACAGTCGGGGTAGGTAAACCTAAATCGGGTCTTACCCGATCCGTAGGCGTCCTGCGTCATCCTTCTCTGCGATGTCCGTCTTCTCTCTTCCTCCAGCCGGCTTCCTCTGCACTCCATGAGTCAGCGGTAAGTTCCCGGTGACATTGGTGTGTGTGCTTTGCCATTTTTCCTTGTGCACACAGAGTTAAAAAAGTGTTTAGTAAATCTGCCTTTTCGTTATCCCCAGTTATCAACCAAGATACATCCTTTAAGGGATCTACATGCTCAGATCTGGTCTTTTTGCTATTAATATATTTAAAAGAATTTGGGGGTTCGCCTTACAATCCTTTGCAATCTGTCTTTCATTTTTAATTTTTGCAGATTTTATCACCTTTTTACATGTAATGGAATTAAGTCTATACAAGATGTCTATAATCTACAAGCAGACCTAGATGTACTGTTTGATTGGGCAGCCAAATTATATTTAATATGGATATATGGATAAATGTAAAGTTATGCACTTATGCACAACATGCATGCTTCATACTGTCTAGGGGAAATACAGTTAGGGGGTGGGGGTGGAAATGGAAAAGGATCTGGAGGTTCTGGTAGATCATAGACTTAATAACAGCATGCAATGCCAAGCTGCAATATCTAAAGCTAGTAAAGTACTTTCTTGTATTAAAAGAGGAATAGACTGCAGAGATGGAGACATAATCCTGCCCTATGCAGTACAGTTTTGGGTACCAGTTCACAAAAAGGACATTGTGGAGTTAGAGAGAGAGCAGAGAACGGCAACAAAACTAATAAATGGAATAGAGGAGCTCAGCTATGAGAGATTAGCTGAACTATATCTATTCTCCCTTGAGAAGAGACATTGAGAAGAGAAGAGACAAAATATATATATTTTATTATAGATATACCCTGTATAAATATATAAATGGTCCGTATAGAGAACTCTCTTCCCAATTATTCACTTTGAGATCATTACTAGGGAAGAGCGAGCAAATTTAATAAATTTGGTCTGGCGGCAAATTGGGCTGTTCTCGCTTACCAAACATGTAGGCGAGAACAGCCTTTGTAAATTAAGCCGGCAGAATTTTTGGGACCTGCAAGACCAATCAGGGGAGCGGATCTCTCAGCTCCGCTCCTGATTCCTCTTGCAGCCCTTTACTAGTTGTATGTGTTCTTGGATAGAGTTTCTCTATCCAAAAACACAGGAGTCCTGGGTTCCTGGATAGAAAAACTATAGGGCAGCAACAGCAATAAGAGGAGCGGAGCAGCTCTGCTCCCCTGATTGCTGTTGCAGCTCTGTACTATTTGTTCCTGGATAGGAGTTTCTCTATCCAGGAACATAATGTGAGTCTCACGGCTGGCTGCTTATAAATGAATGCAGCAAGGGAAAAATTCTCTGATTTTTCCCACAGCCGTGTTCATTCATAAACGCAGGCCGCATGACTCACTCTGAGAGGAGGAGTATCGCGGCTGCATTTATCAATGAGGCCATGAGAATCCTCCTCTCAGTGAGAGATCGCTGGGCACTACAGGACAGAATGAGGGCTTGCCCTCATTCTGACCTGTAGTGCCCGGGGATCGCTCACTGACAGGAGGATTCCCACAGCTGTATTTATGAATGCAGCCACGATAATCCTCCTATAGTGATTTCCTGGATTTCCGATCAGAACTTTGAGGAAATTTTCTTTACAAAGAAGGGATTCTTCACTGTAAGGTCTGTGAAAATGTGGAATCGGCTCCCTGAGGAAAAAGTTTTGCAACTACCATAGATTGCTTTAAAAAAAGCTGGATGCTTTTCTAGAAGCACAGAATATAACTGGGTATTAAAGCTTTAAAGTAAAGATAACAAAAACTGTTGGTCCAGGTAACATCCGATTGCCTCATGGAATCAGGAAAGAATTTTTTTCCCTTTGAAGCAAATTGTACCAGGGTTTTTTTTTTGCCTTCAACTATGTCTTATAGGGTTTTATATCAGGGATATGTTTATTTCCCTATTGTTTGAACTTGATGGACCTATGTCTTTTTTTTAACCTGATCTATTATGTATCTATGTAAATTCTTTTGCGGAACAATCTCTTGGTTTTTCCAACATAAATCCGCCCGTGTGTACAAAGTTCCAAATAGATGACACCCACTTAAATGGCATCAATATGTTTATGAATTCATTAGTTGAAATTAATAGGAGTTTAATATGGATTGGACAATTTATTTTATTTTATGCTAAAATCGATCGGTAGGTATTTACAACCCTGTATTGATAATCATATGCAGATAAACGTATATATTGGAATATTGGAAAGTTCTATGTTATTAGATCACTATACCCAAATTTATTATCTTT
The DNA here is from genome assembly GCF_032062135.1 of Pyxicephalus adspersus. Taxonomy (NCBI): domain Eukaryota; kingdom Metazoa; phylum Chordata; class Amphibia; order Anura; family Pyxicephalidae; genus Pyxicephalus; species Pyxicephalus adspersus. Next base: position 69,200,031 of record NC_092860.1, read on the forward strand.
AGGAGCCTTGGGATGCTTCATATGCCCTGCTGTTTGACATCAATTGATTAAGATCCAAACATATATATTTGTTTTACAGATTAATAGATAAATTATAATTTAGAAATAAATGAATTAGATGAATAGATTAAAGATAAATTTTTATATATGTATACGCGGAACACGTTGAATAATATGTTGAGACAAAATAGTTGTAAAACTCCAATAGATGGATGCTTTTGGAATGTTGAATTTGTACAAATTTTAAACTTTTAGGGAAGTGTATTAATGTGTATATTTTAAATAAAATGTTTTCCTTGTTTTACCCTTGAAGATGTGGTATTAGTTTGTGCCTTAAAAGTCCCAAGAATGTTTTGAGGTTTTGGTTTCTCTTTTTTATATACAACGATCTGGCACATTTAAAAATGATTTACAAATGATAATAGTGGAAAAGCTTTAAAATCTTAACAAATGTCTTTATTTATTGACACATTCCTGTGATGTTTATAAATGGGTAAATGTTGTAAAGTCTTGGTCTTTTTTGAACTCCCCTTTAATTTTGTTTTTCCTATTGTATTGAAAAAAAAATTTCCAGGAGCAAACCACTACTTCAGTATTGAGTTGCATACATTAGTTTACCTGGGTAAATTCACTTACAAAATTTTTCATGCGTGCTGAATTTGATGGTAATTTCCAAAAAAATATTCTGCGCATACTTCAGCACATCCTACACTGAAATTGTGGGGCCTTGCAGAGACGGAATGGTCTCCCATTCCACAAAACAATCTATTAGCTGCCCACCTGCTTGAATCCAACATTACATATGCTGGAAAATCTATAAAAGCAAAGGAAAGTGGTAACTAGCCATCTGATGCACTACAACCTGAATACTGAAAGGCTGGGCTTCTGTAAATCAGGGCAGCGTCACGTGTTAAACCCTATTGAATTGTCAGCTAAAAAAACAGTAGTATGAATGTTATCTATCCCACTTACAAGATGGTATCATCTTCTTCTGTCATGTCCCAAAGTACCCAATTACTTTACTCTTGATCCCAAGTATACCATCCAGGTGCTGTCTTGTTAGAGAGAGTTTTCAGTGAAACAAGTGGAATTTTTGGATTGATGACATGTTTTAGCTTATTCCCAAACTGTAAATATACCACCATAATCACCAACAGCACAGTTAAAGGTGACTCTTTCATGAAAATGGATACTAACTACCCGAGATCCCAAAAACTGCCTAAAGAAATGAAAAGACCAAATTGCACCAAAAGAACTTTCAGCGTGTGAGAAGATTGGTTAATTGTCTTTGGATTTATTTAGTTTTATACTGGCCCAGGATGTCCTAGATTCCTAAGATTTCTTCCAATTAAAATTTGCTTTTAAACCATTAAATAAAAAAGTTATGATTTGGAATTCCAACTTAGACTTTGATTTATTCACAAAAAAACATAAAAAGCATAGTCTATTTTTAAACCATATGAGTTATTTATTTTACACAGTGTGCATTAGCAAGCTAAAAGTAAGTATATGTGTAATTTTACAGTTCATTTACTCCTAGTGCTTTGTCGCTTTTACCTAACAAACGAATACAAAGGTTTGTCCCAATAAATAGACAAGCTAGGGTATCATACTATAAAAATGACTAAACCAGATGAAAACTTGACATTGAATACTTCGATAGAGCTTTTTTCAAGGTGATGATATTCTGTTTCCAATTATATTGTACCCAAATGCCAATTTGCAAGACTGCATTAATTTTTACTAAGCAAGGGGATCTATTTAAAAAGCAGAGAATTTGGCATTTACCAAAACAGTCCCTGGTGGATAATCTTCCAAGTCCATATGTTTTCTCCACCAGAGAATATTTAATAAATGTCAGGTTTCACTGTTCACAAAAAAAAATGTCCCCTAAAATTTCAATGAATTATTCCAAATATTTACCGGTATACACATTTCACAAAAATGTAATACCATATGCTGATATGTGTAAAAGAAGGTACATCCTATGTAAACTGAATTATTAAAGCTTCTCCAAGACTAGAGAAGATAGACCATCATGGGAGAACCTTGGTGATCCAGCAAGCCTTGGAATCGACCCGGTTCAGGATCACCCACGTTCAGCCACCATAGTCTATCTTCTACAGATTTAAAGAGCTTTGAAAAATCAGGCCAACAAATAAATGGGAATTACTTGAATTTTGCCTTTTCAGTAAATTTTCAAACAAATTAAATCATTAAATATAAAGTACTACAGAAAAATACACTATTTTTAATTCCTTTAGAAGCTGGTACTGCTTTGTCCGCTTTGGAAGAAATTATCACTTGTAGGTGTATTCCCTAAACATCCTTTTCTGTTTATAGATTGATACTATGGTGCATTTGTTAGTGTGCTTCAGATCATTATCTCATTGAAAGATCTATTTCCGTGTCATTTTTTTTCCACTACACTTTCATAGCTGAATCAATGTGTTTAAGCTGCCAAGGTCATGAATCAGCAAAGCCACCTCAAATCATACCATTTTCACCACCCTGAACAACAGTTGGTAAAATGTTCTTCACCTAAAATGTTATCTTTGGATTGTGCAAAACAATTCTGCTGTTACTGTGGACATGCCAAATTTTTAATTCTCCAATCTATGGCATATTGTTACACAAGGTCTGGACTTTCATTATGTGTTCAAAATGGTTTGGTTTTAAAGTTGTTTTTGAAGAGCACACCTTCCATACAGATTACATTGGTGCAATCTCTTTCTCTCTGTAAAAGTTTGCAAATCATTCAAAATCTACACTACTTGCTTTTCCCCTACAATGAAATGATTGAAGTAAATCATGTGTCAATCTTTAAGTTTCCTGGCAGACTAATAGGCAGCTACACACTTCTTTCTGAGGTTATCAGGGGGGTTTCATTCAAATATCAATCAGAAATCATGATGTTCTTTGAAATCTTTTTTGTTTTGTTTTTTTATATTTGTCCTGTTTTATTAACAGACCTCGAAAGGAGTTTCTAAGTATTGTAACCTAATCTGGAACAACTAATACTGAGATCACATTATTCTTTATATCAATATTGAGAAGTCTCTTTTTTCTAGTCATGAGAAGTTTGCATTGTTGTTTATTTAAAATGACTCCATGTCAGTTTTTTGTATCATTTGTTTAAGTATATCATCTTAGTAGGCACTGTTTAATAAAAGGTCTAATGTTTGCTTTTTCAAATATACTAAAAATCTCAACAATTTGTATATGTACCTACATAAGCAATGCTTCCGCAGTATTTTACCTAATTAATTACAGTTTCTTGCGTATACTTGCGACGTAATGAAGCAGTAAGGGTTGGATATAAATACATAATGGATAGACGGGAATGTAAGCTAGGATAAATTCTTTTTAACACTGCTCTTCTGAACAGGATATAAACCCAAGGATCTAGTATCTGGTTCCATGTTGCAATACGAAGATATATTAAAAGTAGTTTTTCCATGCTTCTGGGAATTTCTCCATCCTTCAAGTCAGTACTCTGCTGCTGAAGAACTGTTTGTATTATGAAAATCTAAAAGGAGAGGGAAAAAAAGGAAATCAGTTTTGGTGCTGGAAACAATGGGCAGGATTTATTAAAGCTCTTCATGGCTGGAGAAGATACACTTTTATCAAAGAACCTGGGTGATCCGGTAAACCTGGAATGTATTTCCTAAAAGTCGTTTGCCTTCTGTTAAAGAAATGTTTTTAATCCTGGACCGGATCCATACCAGCTTTACTGGATCACCTAGGTTTACTGATGAAAATTCCTTCTCCATTCCTCGAGAGCTTTAATAAATCAGGTACAATGTAACAAGAAAAAAATATAAATGTTAAATATTTGTGCTTAATAGTGCTTACAAACCTACACCTACTTGTTTATAATGGCCAATCAAATGAAATTAACCAGTAATAATGAAGCAAATCCAAAAGGCTGCAGGGCACAACACTACCTAGCAGTTTTCATTTGGCTAATATAAATATATATATATATTGTGAGATGGCCCGTAGCAAAGGTGGGTGTTTCAAACAGGAAACAGGGCCAGCAGGTGGTGACCATTACATTTTTTTTGGTACCAAGTTAGATCCTAAACATTGATTAGGTGTGGCTGCATCACTTCTTCAGCCCCTTTGGGATATTACCCTTCACAACATGCCATAAAAATCAGCCCAATCATCAGAAATTTTCCGCTATCTGCAAATCAAGCACTTCATCCAATCCACAACGGGGAGGTTTTTCACACACGCACACACATACACCATGACCTTTTGTAAATGTACATAGCCCAGAGATCCCCAAGTCAAAGGGGTGATCAGTGCCCTATACAACACTCTGATGTAGAGCCGCACCACAACAACTCTCCCCTATGTGGGCGGCTGGGAAGGTGACCTTGGTTTTGTCCTGGTGCAGGCGGACTGGGGTCAGTTATTGGAGAACAATAGAGCACCACAGCCTGTGATGGTATATGGTGCTGACATGCCTTGCTAAAATTAAACCCACTCATTTGGTGGGAATTTTCCAAAATAAGAAAATACTGGACATGCATCTACCAAGAGACGTATAAACTAGTGGGATGCTCCTTTCTCAAACGTCCAGCGGATGCCATCTGTCTGCACCAATACTCAATTTAAACTACTGACTTTCCTGTTCACATCTGCCAAAAATGGTACTAGCGAAGGCCTGGTGGTAATCCACCCCCATGGTGGCACATGTGAAACAAAAAATGGCCTGGTTCCTCACCGACGATAAAATGAGGGCTCTACTCACATGGTCAAATTCCAGTGAGTTTGATTGACTACTATATGCCCATGGGATGGGACCCCTCATTCACAACCCTATTACCTTCCCACACCTAGCCTGACCTTAAGAATTGCATTGTTAGTTGGAGGAAAACCTGTTCCCTTTCCCCTTTACCCCTTTCTGTATCTTTTCTTCTTTCTCCTCCTTTCCTGATACCCCTTGGGTATCTTCTTCCAAATATTGCATTCACTGGATTTACAACTCAGGTAATGAAGTTTAGTCCCCCACCTAGGCTCAGGTCAGAAGTTAGACTGCTGCTCCTAAAAGGGTGTGCTTCCCTAGAACGTTTACACTACCAGTGAAGGCGGGTCATGCGGCGGTCCGCCCCCTTGGGTCCCAAACTGCAAATTCAGTTGACATGATGTAGACATCTTGACATTTCACGAATTTATAGTCCCTATGTATTTTTAGCACAAAAAGTTGTTGATGTTTTGTACAAATGGGTTGCATTGTAATGCAATACCTTTATGCCTCTTTTATTTCCTATTTTTATTGTTGTTTCCTGTTTTTACCGTTCCTATTGCATTGTTTCATTTCTTTTTTGTAATACTCCAAAAAAATGTTTTGAAACTAAAAAAGTGTAATTATAGCCCCTTTCAAATGGTAACGTGTTTCACGGAAACCAAGCTGCTTCATCTGACCATATATCAAGGCTTATAGTGTGTCATGGGTATGTCATGGATATGTATTGTGACACCAAGGCAGGATTGGAGGTGGAAGGGAGATATATTAGCCCAGGATTCCTCTTTTATGTGAGGTATATTTGCCCAAGATTCCTCTACTGTGTGAAGTAGCAGGTGGAAGACTTTCGCCTGTGAGATAATTAATGAAGAAACACTGAGGGTGGGGATATAACCCAGAGCCAGGAGCTCAGTCAGGAGCCTAACTTGGAGAGACACAGACCGGGTTCTGTGCAGGCTCAGCCTAACTTGGAGAGACACAGACAGGGGTCTGTGCAGGCTCAGCTTTACTTGGAAAGACACAGACAGGGGTCTGTGCGGGCTCAGCTTGGCTTGGAGAGACACAGACAGGAGTTTTGTGTCAGTGCAGCTCTATTTGGAGAGAGCTCTGTTTGGAGACACAGCCAGGTGGACTGCGTGAATGAACTCAAACCTGAGTAAAAGGTTGCTGAAAGCTTGGTTTTGAGCTGGCAGGGGGAAGCCCTCCAGCTGATAGACAGTGATGTTTGATGTTTAGTAAGTGCCGGACAGGCAAGGTTTTCTTTTGCTGTTTTATTATTTTATATGCAACCTTCAATAAACCTGGCTGCAAGCCAGCTAAACACTTATACCTCGGTGTGATATGAGCTGGATGAACCAGACAAGTGTCCTTTGACCCCAACAAAGGCGATCCTGAGCTTAACCCCTCACAGTATGTAAAAAAAAAAACACAAAAATGAATAACAAAATTCATCAAAAAAATAATAGCAAATATAATTGTCTAAAACAAATTCAATATTTTATAATATTAAGTATTTCTTTGCCAGAAAAACCTTTTAAATGCCAGCCCTTCAAAAAAAAATAATCCACAAGTTTTTTTTTAGACAACTATCAGAAAAGACCAGTGGAACCGGTGAATGCAATGTCCTGTCCCCATCTTTACTGCATCACATAAATTGCCAGATCCTAAAATTATACAATAGCACATGGTAAGGAAATTGGCTTCCATACTAATAGTTTCCTAATGGCAAATGGCATACTTCATTGCCAAAACTTACTTGTATGTGCCGTGTGACTTAAAAGGCCACGCTTCTGACAAAATAAAACTCTGCTCATGCAGATCTGAGTTGCAGACTGTATCTCGTGCCGCAGACCATCTAAATGCTACTGCCGCAGGCTACCTATTTATTATTATACTACAAACGGCAGAAACACGGTGATGAAGCCATGCTATGTTTGCTATTCAGCGCTATAGCAACCACTCACACAGGCAAGAAAGATCGGGTGGCAGGATGCCAAGCCACGGACTCGTATTTCAACATAATTCGCACATCCAATATAAAACAATATATATTTTTATATATAATGCCCCCAATGTTGTCTAGAAGAGGAAAAAAAATCTGTTACCGGGAGAACTCAGCAATAGGTAGGGTAGAGTTTCTAAATATTGTTTATGTTATGACTGAATAAAAACCAAATCAAGATTAAAGCATACCTAAACTCAATATTTCACTAATTGAAAAATGTAAAAAAAAGTGCAACACAACTGCGAAGATCAAGACTTAATGGAATACCTACATCATGCATCACAGGAGGCTCTGGCTGCTCCTGCAGACGCCCTGATTTCGGGCATGGGCAGAAGGGGCATTTGTTTCATCAAGGGGAAAGAGATCCTGATCCCACCCTTGTGCAGTGAGATTTGCTCCCTTTTTTTTTCCCTTCACAGCCTCTACATCACCTGATCTTGCACCTGCACAGTGCAAGAACGGGTGATATAGAAAGAAGACAAAAAGAAAACGGAAGAAAAGACAGAAGATGGCGGTGCCCGTTGCTTCCTCCATGCTGGGACGGAGAGGAATTCCAGGGCGATGTGGAATGGGATCGTGGGAGGGACCAGTGCCATTGAGGGATCTGCGGGATTAAAGGTAAGTGTATTTTTTTTAATTTTTAGTTTAGTCCCACTTTAACATTGGTATTCAAGTCTAACTGATGGACCAAAAGTACCAACAGCTACCAATGGCTTCAGGTTGGCAGAGAAGGGCTTGCAACAAGTAAGTAACAAGTAAGTATAAACTAAACCATACACATAAGATCAAAATTTGAAACAGAAACCAAAATATATAAATCATAATATTACTGTTAACACCTGGGACACTTTATTCCTGTACCGGATGGGTTACATTGAATCATATAAATAATTAGAGTATTTTTTTTTTGTAAAATATATCTTTATTCAATTTTACAGAAAACAGAAAACAACATAGAGAACTAACTCGTAAATAGAACACAATACCAAAAGAGAGAACAAAAAGAAAGGGGGGGGGATCAGTTGACCATAGCAAGGGTACATAAACTTATAACATAAGTCACAGTAGCCATACAACTATTATAATTCAACAACAGTTGCAGAAAACATATACACTGAAGGACCCGGTTATACATATTCCAATAAAGAATCAAATGTAAAGAGAAGATATAAAAAAAACAAAAAAAACAGAATCATAAATACCAAAAAAAGGAAACTAACAAACAAACAAAAACCTTTTCAAGCGCGGGGGGGGATAGGGGGAAGGAAAGGGAAAAAGGGAGGTGGAAGGGGAATATTTGAAATTGGGGGGATTCTTTATACCAATCCCAAGCCAACCAGGTGAACTTAAACTGTTCCGATCTGTCATTGTCGTCAGCTATTAATTGTTCCATGTGGCAAATTTTCTCTACTTCTGAAAACCAATCTTTAAGGGATGGAGTTACTGATTGTTTCCAAAACCGAGGTCTGAATACCTTGGCAGCAGTGAGGAAATGATGGAGCACACTACACTTGGTGGATTTAATGGAACCTTGGATCATGGACAAGAGAGATGTTTTAGGGGTATTAGCTACAGTAGAGCCTGTACAGGCATTATATATTTGAAAGGTCACATCCCAGAAACGGTGTATAGTAGGAAATTCCCAAAAATATGTAACATGGTACCCTTCTGCACAAGGCAACGCCAGCATCTGTCCGATACAGCTAGAGGGATACGGTGGTGGTCTGCTGGGCAAAGGTACCAGCGAGACAAAATCTTAAAACTGGTCTCCTGTGCCCTGCAGGTAAGAGTTAACTTATGTGTGAGAGTAAAGGATTTCTCCTACTCCTCTACAGTCACAGGAACACCCAATTCAGATTCCTGGTATCGTGTGTATGTGAGAGCCCAAGTAGAGGCGTCCTGGTTAAATAAATCGTACAATAGAGAAATACCATGAGTAGGTGGAGAAGACGACCTGAACAGTGCCTCGAACCTTGTGAGACCTCTATACAATATTGAAGTGCTTTGGAATGAGGATATATATGATAATACTTGTCTATACGCAAACCACACAGACATTCTACTACCTGTCTGGGAGTAAACATGAGGCATAGGGGGGACCTGACCATTATGGAGAATACCTCCAAGAAAACAGTCCTCAGTTAATGACCAAATCAAGAATTTGGTTTTTTGCATTGTAGGAGGGAAAGCTGGATTGTCAAAAAGTGATGTCATGGGACCTGGGCATGTAGAGATGCGACCTCCACAAATGAGGTCTCATATAAGTAAAAGGTCAGATGTAAGGCCAGGAAATGTGACATTTGTGCCAAGGAGATGCCGATCAATCCATGGAAGAGACCTCAGGTCTATCTGTGCAAGAGTTTTCTCTAATATGACCCAACTCTTCCTTTCTCTGTTATGAAACCAGTCAACCAAGAAAGAGACTGAGAGTTATATTTCTGTAAATCTGATTGTAGCTTACTGCATAACGGAGTATAACTGTGGGATTATACTATATAGTTCACCTATTTTAGTCCTAAATGCATTTAACTTAGCATAAGATATGGGGGTTTAACCTGATGAGGTGTCAATACGGGGGTCCAGGGCAAAATTGAGGTGGCCCCCCTCACAATGATAGTGCCTTCAGCAAATCCCTTCATAATATCTAAGTATTTTATCAAGGATACCGTCGGTTCCGCCCGGCCGGCGGAACACAAGATACCGGCCGGCGGAACACAAAATACCGGCCGGCATCTTACCTGGTCCCGCTGATCGTCCCACGTCCTTCTCGTTCCAGCGCCGGATGATCTCTGAAGGGACAAGCCGTCCGGCGGAGAAAAAAAAAACGGACGGCTCCTTCCTGCGTGCGTGATGACTTTGGCGCGTGTGCGGGAAATTCAAATAGAAACTCATTCATTCATTTTGTATTGGATTCAATACAAACTCCTGTATCCAATCCAATACAAAAATTAAAAAAAAATAAAATAAAAGTAAATAACTTGGAAATTCAAATTTATATTTTGTATTTGATTGGATACAAACTTGCGTATCCAATCCA
>NC_092860.1:69210824-69217651 GCF_032062135.1 Pyxicephalus adspersus
GGGAGGGGGGATCTAGGAAAGTAAAGGGGGAGGGAGGTAAAGGAAAGGTTAAACTGGAGATTGGGGAAAGGACACCAAGCGGGTGAGGTGGGCTAAATCACAACCGTGGGGAACAACCTAACTTGGGGACTAAAAAAGGGGAGAATATCCCTGAGAACCTATTTGGGGGAAGTGTCAGCCAATAACGGGATCTGTCTGATCCCGCCCGAGGGAGCCCACTTATTTTGTAAACATGGAGATATAACAAGAAACAGCAAAAACAACAAGAACATTTTGACCATTATAAATTATCTATAAGACAGTAATGCAATACAGATGGCCATAACAATGCTGTGATCCTCGATTATCGTATACATATCACACAATGAGCCAATCTAGGACAAAACGCTAAGGGTCAGTCCTAAAGTTTATAATGCAGTAGCAAAGAATGAGCATGAACATATATACTGGCTTGTATACAGTCAGCTAAAGTCAGAGGAAATGTGGTAATAAGGTAAAGCACCATTAATAGTTCCACCAATGACCCCCAGGTGGCAGCATTGCATCAATTAAAAAGAACAAATAGCCTTATAAGGGCCTGAGGGAATAAAGAACAGCGCAACATATACAAACATTGCAAAACAATAAGGTCAGAGACCCCATAAGCTAAATCTGGAGAAAAAGAACAATTTACCAGACCAAGACTCGATGAGTGAAAAAATGAAAGTCCAGGGAGTCCCAGGATAAACCGACCATCATCCTTGTCACAGCAAAAATGGTATGCCACTTGGCGCTTGTGGTGTGAACCGGTAAGGCATGGGCATCTGCACTAAGTAAAAGGAGGGGGTGATGAGGAGTGCTGTAAATAAAGTAAGAAGGCATCCTCTTCCTGAGTGCAAATCCAGATCGAGTCAATAAGTCATCCCTTGGAAAGGTCTGGATCCAAAAAAAAAAAAAAAACTGAAATCATGGGTTACTGGTATAAATGCATGTCAATTACATTGCCCAAATCAAAAATAAAGGCAAGATAAAAAGATAATTTTTCCTCTTTTAACAACATAAGAGAAGATAAACTGCCTGCAACACTGCAGAGCCTTCTAACTTCATATATCCCAGGCGGTTGAGGATCCTGAAGGGTGGCTGGGGTAGAAGAATGAGCCACAGTGGTGACTTCAGATCTTGATGGCGAGGAGGAAGAAGGGAAGTCTTGTAGACGAGTTGAAACAGAGCATCTAGGCCCCTGTTTATAGTGGGCATTGCTGAAGGCCATTCCGGTATGCTGATGTGGGGGAGATGAATAGCTTCCAGAAGTTGAGGGAGGTCCGCCGGATGGCAGAATACGTTGTTCCATGCCCTTTTGGCGAATGATTAGATGGAAGAGGTAGCCCCAGCGGTATGGGGAGATCTAAGAAAAACTTGGAGAGATCAGGTAAAAGTTGGAGGCGTGCCCCTGCGTATTTAATAGTCCCAACTTCCCTAGCTTTCCTCATGATGTCTTCCTTTGTCTGGAAAAAATAGATCCGGCACAATACATCTCTTGGCTGTTGGGGGTCTTTACTATGGGGTCCCGGGGTTCTATGCACCCGATCTATTTCCAAATCCACATCGGATGGAACATTAAGTAGCTTAGTGAAAATATAGCAAACAGCAGTGGAAAGTTCTGAGTTTGGGATGGACTCTGGTAACCCCTGTATACGAATTTTGTTTCATCTATTACGATTTTCAGCATCGCCATGAAGCAAAAATAGTGTATTAAGTTGGTCCTCATGGCGTTCCAAGATCTTACTATGGGAGGTCACTTGAGCTGAAAGTTCTGTACAGGTAGTTTGCAGGGCTAAAGTAGTAGTGGTTACTTGCGTTAGTGTCTTCTGAATAGCTTGAAACTCCAACTTGCAACTGGCCTCCAATCCAGTAATACTGGCTGAAAGCTCTTGTCTTGTGGGCAAAGCCTTAAGATGAGCCTTCCAATCCCATTCTTCCTCACCTGTGAACAATGATGAGCCTGAGGCTGAGGAGTCCTCCATTGTGCCCTGTATATATGGGCTATTGATAGGAGAGTTGAGTCGCCTCTGTTTATGGGGAGGTGATGATCCTCAAAGAAACAGGCTCCTGAGGAGAGGCTGGTGCTCGCGACTGTGTTGCCCGCAATCCTTCATCTGAAGCTGGGTTTGCAGTTTGCCAGATTCTAGCAGACCCCTCAGGTATGATATAGCACATAGAGATGAATTGAGTTTCCAGGGTTTTCTTACAGAAATGTCTGAAAACTAATGCAATCATTATGACCTGGATAGTATGTTGATTTTAAATAAAAACTCAATTACCCAAAGTACAGTATCAGAATTCCTTTCCTGTTCCTTCATATGTAATCTGTCCAAGATTGCTAGGTGCTAGATCTAGCTCTATTGTATGATTTCTGGAGACTGTATCTTCTTATATGTAGCCCTTTTTTCAAGGCATCTGCTGCTAACCTAAATTCCTTATCATCAGAGCAATTTCTCCTAATTCTCAAATATTGACTGGTTCTTATACTTTCTATCAAATGTTTATGGTGTGCAATTCAAGCAGTTAACACAGTGTCACCTGCTGTAGGATCCAACTTTGGATCCTATTTATTTCATTCTTTATAGATGATTATGTCCAAAAAAGAAATTATTTGTAAACTAATTTCCATGTAGAATTTTAAAAATGCACTGAATATGATCATTAATAATGGAGAAAAAATCCTGTAGTTGTTCATGATTACCATTCCATAATATCAAAATGTCATTCATATAGTGATACCATTCTAGTACTTTTTCGATATATATTGATACAACTGAATTTGCAAATAAGTCATGTTCCCCACTACCCGAGTACAGGTTTGCAACTCCCAGTACCTGGAGGTAGCAGGAACTGTTGAACATAAAGATGTTATGCATAAGAATAAATTCAAGGAGATTAAGCAACATTGAATGCCCATGTTTCTTGACTCTTATTCCTCAAAATTCTCCTATTAGTTTCAACAACCTTTTTATGTGGAATACAGTTATATAGGCACTCAACGTCAATTGTAACTAGAATAGTATCTGTATCTGAATCGTATCCAGGAAGTTCAAATATATTCTATAAATAGGGGAACAGGAGTAGCTCTCTGGTTATGGGGTTGGATATATGACCAAAACAGAATATCTGCTTAGAGCACCAGGGATATATCATTTGTTGTGTCAAGCTATCAGGAAGCTGAGGGTTATACAAAAATTATGTTAGTAGGGATTTAGGAGATGATAGGTGAAATTTATCTTTGCAAAGTGACCAAATGTGAAATGCTTAGGTGCTGGGCGTTGGAATCCAAGATGTGCTGGAGAGAACTCCACAGCATTGAATTTAGATGCCCTGGAGCCATCCAATGCTTCTTAGTCTCCGTTCATTGATTTTAGGCTCTCCTGATAGTCCATGAGGCCAACTGATGGAAATGAGAGGCCAAAAAATACTGAATAAAGGTTCGGAACACCTAAACCACTCCTGGACCTCAACAAGTCATATCAGTGTTGTATGGGATACTCATTTCATGTAGATATCTGCCATTTGTAATCTTTGAATGTATTTGTGACCTCAGGTCAGGTCGTTTGCTCATCTACAGCCACACATTCTTATGAATTCCATCTTAGATATATAACATATTTTCTAAAGGATAAGAGCATATCTATCTCTGAAGGTAATGATTATAATATATCTTTGGGAAACGTGATGACCATGTACACTGGCAATTAAAAATAAAAAAGTAGGTTTTATGACTAAATTATCAAATTAGTAATCCAAACTAGGGTATTCCTATCTTAAATCTACTCAGATAGTATAATTTTAAGAAGGGAGAAAAAACCAAGCTGCAATTTCTAAATCTAGCAAGTACAATTTTCTTCTATTAAAAGAGGAATAGACTGCAGAGATGGAGACATAATCCTGCCTCTGTACAACGCATTGGTCATACCACATCTGGATTATGCAGTCTAGTTTTGGGCACCAGTTCACAAAAAGAATATTAATAAATTGGAGAGAGTGCAGAGAAGGACAACTAAATTATTAGAAGGAATGGAGGAGCTCAACTATGAGGAGAGATTAGCTGAACTGAATCTATTCTCCCTTGAGAAGAGACATTTAAGGGGGGACATGATCACCCTGTATAAACATATAAACAGTCCATATAGAGAACTCTCTTCCCATTATCCACTCCCTCAGGAAGTAGTTTCAGCAGCTATTATAGATTGCTTTAAGAAAAAGATGGATGCTTTTCTAGAAGCACAGAATATAACTAGGTATTAAGGCTTTAAAGTAAAGATAACAGAGACCGTTGATACAGGGAACATCCGATTGCCTCATGGAATCCCTACTATGTAACAATACATAGGAAGCCCCCAGCAGTACCATTTAGATGGTTAGTGGCGCATAATATAGTGTGCTACTAAGATCTTTATTAGCAGATCTTTATTAGCTTTATATATGCCTATCCATAGTGACACCAGCAGGCAACATAAGGAGCTGCAGGATTCCTGTCTGATCCCCCCATTTAAGGAGCCGCCTCCGGATGCTCCCATCGGTCCAGAAAATGTCTTTTGTAATTGGATTGTTACAAAAGGTAAGTTAATGAACATGGCTAATTTAAAACTCCAGGCAAGCAGACTATTAATTGGAAGAGGTATGATACAAAAGCACATAATTCAAGTAGCAGAAACCAAAACTGTAACAAAGTCCTAGAAAAAAGCAAAAGGTCACACAAAATTGCCAGCTGCTGGTCTCCATTACCTTATGGGAATATGCAGGGCTGGGGTTCTCAGTATTATGGATTAGACTTACAGTTCGGGTGAAAGACATGCTCTGGAAACCTGCCGCCAGAGCCCTTACCAAGGAATGACCCACTGCCAGGGTTTATAGCAAAACCTGTAGCCTAGTTCACTGGACTGAATAACAGTCCTATACCTAAATTCTATAGGGTCTTCCAAAACACCCAAGGACACAATATACCTGCTCAGGGCACAGACAAGTCCAAAAGAAGCTCCTCTTATTTCCAAAGAGTCACGGAAATCAGAAATCCCTACATAATTGAAACCACCAGCTTTTGGGTTGTCCTTTGTGACCTTTGTAGTTCCCAGAGGGAGCAGACTCCAAGGAAAGCCATCAGTAAGTTACAGTTGGGGCGCAGGACCTCTTAAATCTCAGCAGCAGCAGAGTCGGGGCACAGGACCTCTGGAATCTCAGCAGCAGCAGAGTCGGGGCAAAGGACTTCTGGAATCTTAGCAGCAGCGAACTCAGGGCAAAGGACCTCTGGAATCCCAGCAGCAGCAGAGTCCGGGTGCAGGACCTCTGGAATCTCAGCAGGTGCAGAGTCCGGGTGCAGGACCTCTGGAATCTCAGCAGGAGCAGAGTCGAGAAGTAGGGGCTTTGGAAGCTCAGCAGCAGCAGAGTCAGGGTGTAGGGACTCCAGAAGCTCAGCAGCAGCAGAGTCAGGGTGTAGGGCCTCTAGAAGCTCAGCAGCAGCAGAGTCAGGGCGCAGAACCTCTGAAAACTCAGCCGCAGCAGAGTCGGGGCGCAGGTCGGGTTGCTGGTGCTACTGTCACTGGTTACAAGTTACAACAGGGGTATCGAATAAACTGGTAGACAGAGGTCAGTTGATAAATTCTTTGATTGACAACAGGATAGACACCTTGAATACTGAACAGAGCAATCCAAGACCAGATCTGGGTTAGTTGCTCAACAGTAGCAAATTGCTCCTTATTCACCACTTTAGGAGAGAAATAACATATTCAACAAAGTACTTTTTTAGGGTGGTCAAACAAAAAAACCAACAGTACACCTCAGCCAAGAGGTCCATAATGTACAGTACCCATAAAAAAGCATGTAGAGACCATCAGGGCAAACAGCAATTTATTATAGCTGCACTGGTCAGTATGGCCTTAGCATTATGCCAGGATTTCTACCAACAGGTACAGGAGGGAGACCAGCACTGGCAGCATACACTATAAATATAAGTGTATAAGTGGCCAGAGCACCAGCATAGATTTGGGTACAAGATTTTAAGTCCAATGCTAAGTCAATGAGAGGCTTGTGAAAGCAGAATATAAAGGCCTGCTAATTAGGAGCCACAGGTGTTTCCAAACCAGAAGGTGAATCTGCAGTAAGCCACTGGCTTGTTGTCTGTAGAAGCACATGCAAGGCATAGCTAACCATAGTGCCACCAGCAGGAAACTTAAGGAGCTGCAGGGGTCCTGACACAAGGAGGGTGATTCACCAAGCAAAATCAAAAGCTTGCTCGCGCATTCGTATTCGCGATCTAAAATCGGAAGCCTTCGATCAATTTATCAACTAAATTTCAGGTGCTGGCATATTCGCTTGGAAGTTAGTAACCGAAATGATCTCGCTACTGGAGCCACGCATCCCCAGCAGTTTGACACTGGCGAGCTTGCATTAAAAGTCACTGTTCCCCTAAAAAAGCATTCTTTCTAATGGCACACATTTTACCCTTAGCCCTAAAGAAAATGTTTGTGCTGTTCAAATGTTTAAAACATCTATATGCGCTAGGATAAAAAGCATATTTTAAAATGGCTTTCTTTCCTGTTAGGCAAGAGTTAACTGAGTTCATCTCCTCTACATAGGCGCCTATCTAAACGTTTACGATGCCTGATTGGAGGAGCCGCCTGGGGGTAAATCTTGCGACTTTCCGCAGGCTAAACCTTGGCTTTGCCATCGGACTAGATTTTCCCACACAAGTCACAAGCAACACGTTCTTGTTTGCTTCTATAGATATATATGTATATGTGTGTGTGTGTATATATATATATATTTATATATATATATATATATATATACATATATAA
>NC_092860.1:69217796-69227081 GCF_032062135.1 Pyxicephalus adspersus
TTATATATGTATCTAAATATACACACACATATATATATATTTATATATATGTATTTATACATATAGAAAATACTTTTAACATTAAATCCTCCCCAACTTTATTTTATTTTTTTTAATTAATAGAATATCTGTTTACTGGTATACAAATCTAAAGGATCATATAAATCAATGATTATGAAATGTCTAATTGCAAAAAAAAGAAACAAACAGCCAATTTTGACAGACTGCGCAAGTGCTAATTGCAAGTGAATTTCTATCACCTGTGCGCTTCAATTTGAGCATATATAAGGGTGTTGCCTATCTTGCTTTTTACCTTTGTCTTTTTTTTTTTCTTGGAGGGGCTGTTGTTTTGTGTGTTATACTAATTAATCTATGTTGCTGCATTTGATACTTTGCTTACCCTTAAACACAATAGCTGCTTTTTTAAAAAAACTTTGAATGTTTCAATGTCCATTTTGCATTTTCCAATTCAATGTTAATGCTATGTTATTGTGTTTGTGGACATATTGTTTGATTGCAAAATTATGCCTTTATTGTCACTTTTCAATGTTTGTCCTGCATAAATATTTTCCAATGCAGTTTTCCACCCTTGATAGGCCAAAATTGCATATTGGTTTGGTAAGTATTTTTTAAATGCAGTATTTTTGGGGCCATTGAACTATTTTGGCTTTATATGTAAGTGCGGGTTTTCACGTGTTTTGTTTGTTCTTTTTAATTTTTTTGTCATGTAAATTTAGTGGTGTGTGTGTGTATTTTTTATTTTTTTTATATTTTAATGTGACCTTTTAGCAAATGTTTCTTTTGAATAAAGTTGTTTGTAAAATGTTGTTGTTTGTTTTTTAGGGGTTTGTTGTTATGTGATCTCCTTTCCAATCTCCCAGTACGTACAGTTTAAAAAGTCATTTGTGATTGTTTTTAAGCTGTTCCTTCCTCTGATTTATTTGTAAGGCTAAAAAGCAGCACAATTGTCTTGTTAAAACTCAGTTGTTTGATGTGCATAGTTGTGTGCCAAACTTCAGAAGTATGTAGCGCATAGTTGTGCGCCAAGGTGGACCCGCTAAGTGTGCATGAACTGTGTTTTATCAGTTGAAAAAATGCACTGCACTTTTGCACAGTCCTCATTCAGGTAAGTTTGTATTTTTTTGTGTATATTGCTTGTTTTGCTTCAAGTGCCTTCATGCATGCATGTATTTATAGACATGAGTGCACATGAAGCAAAACATGTATGTATGCATTTAGATGTGTGTACATATACATAGAAAAAAGAAATTATAGGAAGAAATAGGCAAAGAGGGCTTTTTGGTCCATATTGCCTCACATGCTTTAAATTGAAAAGATTGCCTGTTTGTGCCTATGATTTCTGATGTCATGGGCTTGGCTACAAGCAACATTCATGGATGATATTGCTTCTGGTAAAAGGAGGAATCCACCTTATGTGCTTCCACTACCAAGCTGAGGGGAGTAAGTCAATATATATAGAGGGCCAAGATCTAAAATTTCATTCAAACCTGCAGAAACATTCTGAAGGGATGGAAAAGCCAGGAAATGTTTGGCACAAAGTGGATTTGGCCCTGGAAGTTTCATATACTAGTACTTTCTGTTTTGTGTAAACACCTAAATAATGCATGCAATCCAGTATTTATGAGCATTAAGTTAAGCAACAACACAACATCTGTTCATTTCTAAGAATGCGAGACCCTGCTTGTGAATTTGGCAATCAATGTGCTTGGCAACCTGGACCTCCTTCCATCATCAACTCAGCTGGACAACTAATTGACAACCTGTTTAGACAGCAAGTCGAAGTGTGTTTGTATACTATAGTGCTAAGATCAGGCAGCACAGCACAATGACAACAAACCTATAAAACCACTACAAATGAACAGAGGAGTTGTGTGGGGGCAAATCAACATTAGTGCAAATGACTATTTAAAAAAAAAAAATCAAAACCATGACAATTTATTCAGAAAAGAACTACGTACATAATACCTTCAAATATCAATATGTGACAATGGAAATGGAAACCATTTCCTTTGAAATACTTTGAAAATGGAAACCATGCAGACATTTGTACTCAATACGTGTGGAAAAAAATTACAAAATATTGCTGAAGAATTGCTAAACAGCATAAACTGGCATTACAAACCAGGCACAAAAACATGCAGCAACAGATGAAACTAACAATAATAAGGATTACAAAAAATCACATCAATGCATACCATCCAAGCAAACGTACTTAATTAAACACACACTCACAAACATATGACATATTAGAAAGTGCTACTTAGTATATATCCAGCTTGATAGAAATTAGTTTGCAGTGTTGCAACCAAAAGAAAAAGAATAAAAAAAAACAAGTGCAACAAAAGTAGCTATAAATGAAGCAAGTTTGTGATTAAGTAGAATGTAACATAAAAAAGTAGCACTTACACAAAAAAACATCAAGCACTAAAGATTCAAACTGACCTGTTAAATGGACTGGAGATGCACACAGAACAGGGTGCAGGTGTGCACAATCAATTGCTATGACCTTATCATTGAGTTTACCATCTGCTCCTTAATCGCACAGCTGAAAATTATCACCCTAATTGGCGTATTCAAGATCTTTGCTCTTTTTTGCAGGAAACCGGCAGGCGAGTTCACTAGAACTTGGCCCCGACTCGTGGGAATAGAACTTGCCGACCGGTGCGTTGAGTGTACAAGCATTTTATTGATAAATCAGGCCCTATTAGTCTCTTGCTGGGTAGAACTGGCTTGCTTGTGGGCTTTCTGGAGGTCTGCAGAATTTTGCACCAAAGCCTTTAACACATCCTCCATAATGACAAAAAAAATGTGCACTGTCTCTTTAAATGTGTGCTGCCACTTTTAAGGTATAGTGGGTATTAACCCAGTACCAATTGGCAATCAGTTCAAAATAAATGAACTTACTAGTTAGCTGGGATCCGCAGATGGAGTTGTTGCCCACATCTAAAACACCAAATGGGAGAATTGGATTTAAATGCGTAAAAGCAGTACATTGTTTTCAAGAACATTTATTTTACAGTATATAATAGTATGACTATAATATTTATTCTTTTTTTAAAAATTAAAAAACTAGAATAAAATTTATATATATATAATTAAATATATATAGATATATATATTTTTTTTTATTTGTTTAATTTCATATTTTCACATGATTTTGTGTTTCAAACTTTAATATACTCTTACTATTATAATATACTGGAAATAAATTTTCATGAAAAACAATGTACCGCTTTTAGACAAATAAAACCAGAAAGAAATGTACCACTAGGGAGGTTAAAATAATGGTGGAAATGAGGTACCCCTAAGCCCCCTTGTAAACAGGGAGCATAAAGAGTTGCCTTTTGTACCCTGCTCCTTTAACCCCCCCCCCCCCCTCCCCACATATAAACTTCATAATTTCAATTTGAAAATGTTTGATGATTGAGCCTGAGATTGAGATCAGTAGATAACTAAACAAATCATTCTTGGGAGAACATTTATTGTTATCATCAAACCATGATGGTGGTGACTTAGCCAATCTCACTAAATCAAAGAGAATAGTCTTTATTAGCGGGTCATAGTTGGCCCAGTATAGTGTGTGATACATTGGGGTCAAGGGATTTTTCACTATTGACATAGAGGCCTGATAACTTAGCAAAGTCTCCCAATACTTTAAATAGATTCTGTTGGTATTAGAGAAGTAATATATAACAAAACATTGTCTGCAAAGGAAACAAATTTATATTTCCTTTGACCATAAGTAATGCCTGTGATATTTGTGTTAGAGTGTTTAGCAGTTGTTAATGGTTCTATGGCTAGTGCCATAAATAAAGGTGAGAGGGGGCAACCCTGTCTGGTAACTTTTTTGATAAGGATGGGGGATGACATGTAGCCTGTTTTTTTGTTTTTTTTGAGGAAGGAAGGGAAGAATCAGCAGGAAAGAGGAAGACTGCCCTTTCTGTGTATAGTACTTCCGCTATATAGCACGACATTCCTTTCAGTTTTTTAAAAACATTTTTATTTTATTGCAGTTTTATAAGAGATAATAATGTCATAGAATTCCAGTATAAAAAAAAAACAATATTCTTGGGATAAAGTTCAATACCCACGGGAGTGACTGGTATAGTAGATATCTGAACGTCTGTTCCAGGCCCACCCACTGTTTACATCTCGAGTGCCAGCACCAATCTATCACCCTCGTGAAACCTCTGCCTAATAAGAGAATACTTAGACACACCCAAGGAGGCTTGGGTAGAAACAGCAATTTACGATTTAGTCTGGTACCCTTGCATTCCCACACGAAATTGGGAAAGTTCATTGGGTTTGGATATTTTGAAAAAAATATTTTGGATTAGCTATTGGCAGAGCCCGGAACACAACAGTCTCAGTAACTTTAATTTTTTAATTTTTATTTATTTTGATAATATTTATGAGACCAAACCAGGAGAATATCCCATTGGCTCACCTCTGGATATTTGCCCCAATACGGGTGAGAAGTGGGGGGAAGTTGAGATTAAATGTTTGCAATAGACATTTTGGCAAAAAGGTACCTAAATTTGTAAGCCCTGTCTCTAACCAATAGAAGGAGTAAGATTGCAATGCCTATGAGAGCAAACATGCAGTGTAAGATTCATGGCTTCTGATTTGGAGTAGTTTATCTTAAAATTGTTACCAAATTCTCTCATGAGATTGGGTAGGGTAACTATTGGGTTTGAAAAGACAAACATCTGCAAGCCATCTTTTGCTGTGTACCTCCCATATCCAACCCCATGATATCTGTATTATTTCTGATAGCACACAATAATAGTTCAAGTGTCAGAAAAAAAATCAGAGGGGAGAGCAGGCAGCCCTGATGTGTCCTGTTTTGTATTAGAAGAGTATTAGAAGTTCACCCTAAATCCAACTCCACAGTAATTGGATACACGCCAGCATCTGGTCTCCTAGGCCTATATGTTTAAGAACCATGGACATAAAAAACAGTCCACCTGGTCAAACGCCTTTTGGCGTCTGTAGAGAGCAAAATAGAAGGGGTTCCATTTAGCGAGGCCTCATGAACCCAATTTAGGACCCTAATTGTGTTGTCCCCAGCTTCCAAGGAGGGCATGAAGCCAGCTTGGTCTAAATGAATCACTTTATACAGTAGGGGTTGTAACCTCAGTGCCAATATTTGTGTGAATAACTTGAGAACCTGATTGAGAAGGGAGATTGGGCGGTAACTTGCACATGCCGCTGGATCTTTTCCTTCTTTCGGTATAACTGAGATATGTGCCCTGAGAGAGTCCTGTGGGAAAAGACCACCCTCTGCAATGATGTTTAACTCTTTTAGAAAGTGCTGAACCAGAGTAAAATGCTTTAAAATTTGGCAGGGTGAAGCCATCTGGGCCGGGAGCCTTGCCTGTTAATGTGAGACGTAGGGCTCGTTGGAGCTCTTCGCCTGTAATAGCTGATTCCAGAGACAAGATCATGTCCTCTTAAAATTTGGGCATGCCAGATCGCTCTAGGTAGGCTCAGCAGCTTGGGAAAGGGTGTCCCGCTTACCTCCAAGCATGGAGGGGAGAAGGAGGGGGCCTGCACTGCAGCTGGGATCTGCACTGCACTGCAGCCTGCACTGGAGGCTGATGTGGTCACTGCCCTGTGCCTGCTGATGTAGGCTGTGAGTTATCACCTCTGAGGGGGAACCTGCTGCCGTAGAGCTGTCAGGTGATTCCCTGTTCTCCTGTTAACCCCCTGGGTAATGTGCAAATTGGATGTGGCGTGGTCGGATTCTATGATGTAGCCAAGTGCATGGCTAAAAGAGAGAAGAATAGATCAAGTTCCTTCCCATGGTCTTTAGGAAGCCTTATTTTTGTGCTGTGTCACAAGTGAGTGCTGCTGTTTTAGGCTGAAAAGCTAAGCCTGGGCAGGAGACGAAGCTAAATACGACCTTCCTGGTCCTCATGCTAGTCACGCCCCCCCCAAACATCCATTTTCCTAATGGCAACAGACCCCCATTGGCAATGGCAGGAACAGCAGTAGCAGCATCAGCAGAAAAAACAACAACATACAAAATTTTGAACTTTTGAGTCATGCATAAAGGATGAGAAAGATTTGGTAGAATTTGGTAGAATTCAGTTCCCAAGTATTGTCCAGAACTTGTTCATCACTGTGACTGAGATGATGAATGAGCCAGACAGTCCACAAGCTGCGAGGAATCTGTCTCTCACTATATTGTGAAAACATGTATATTGGGAAATCTTTCTGTTTGTCACCACTGTTGGTGGTGTGCTTAGTAGTTTTCCAAAAAGGAAGGAGCAAAAAGCATGCAGCTTTCCTTCCCTTTTGATGAAAACTGGACTAAATCCATACATTTATGACAAAGTTGGTTATGTTGTCACCAGCAATTATGGTGAAAATTTAACCCCCCAAAAACAGAGTTTTCTGTTGAATGGAATGTAAAAAAGTGCCCTGAGAGAGTGAAAGAAGTTTGGTTAAAGTTTGAAGAGCGAAACATAAACAAAGGCAACTGAAAGAATGGGAAGAAGTGAATCTGACATGGTGAGGTTTTCTTATTGCAAGGGCTTTCTACAGTATGGTCTATAAAAATGTGATAAAGACTGTCCTATGAAGTAGTACTGACCAGCTCACTTGAATAATTGAAAAAAAAAATAAAAAAGCTGGGTTATTGATTTAGAATAGGTTGATCCAGAGCATATCCCTTTGCGTCAATGCTTACCTAAACTGAGAAAACAAAAAAACACCAAGAGGTAGTACTATTAGACAAAAGAGACATGCAATGTAAATTAACATTGGGTTACATTGCTTCATTAAGTTTAAGGTCTATAAATGCAGGTTTTCATTGGCTTTATTTATCATTTGAACTCTATGGACTTTTTTCACCCTAACTATGTAACATTGGTACACTCTAAAAGACAGAACTGTGGTTTAAAAAGCTAATTTTGTACAACATTAAGAAGTAAACACTAAATGAAAAAAGCCACCATTTTGTATATTCATGATTATATTATGTCTTTTTGCAATTTAGAGATTCATATTTTACTTTTGATGCAGGTATTAGGAACAAAAAAACTTACCAATAAAGGAAGCCAACACAGGCTAGCAATTATCATGATCCCGACAAGCTGAACCATCATTTCTACTTCACTGTCTCTTCTTCTCTGAACAGTCTCACGGTCATGATAAACTCTGCAGAGAGTCACTACACTGATAGTGTTGAGGATAAAAGAGAGACATACTGCAAATATGCCCGTCAGGGAGAAGATTAATCCAAATGCTTTACTCTTTGAATCTTGCAGCAGAGTTAGAAAACACCAGGATTTTGGAAATTGTAAGGTGTATTTTCCAATTCCCATAACAGGCAATAAAGCCAACAAGAAAGCGAAACTCCAAACCATGACAACAATTCCCCAAGCTCTTTTTTTGGAAACATTGGCAGAATGTGAAAAAGGTCTGTTTATACCAAAGAAGCGTTCAACAGCCATAGAGGCACCAAGAAGAAGAGGACATAGTCCATAAAAGACCATTGAAAGTCCAAAAAAATTGCAAAGATGACAGTTTTCATCAAACACCTGCCAATCAAAATGTGTAATATGGTAAGATACCACTATAATACCAGTTACCAATAGTCCCATGAAATCGGTTACCACCAATCCAAGAAGAAATATTAGGAAAGAGGACCGCGAGCGACTCTGAGTTTTTTTTGATGCACTAACTAACACACAAAAAGCAAATAGATTGGAGCCAAGGCCAATGATAGAAAAAATAGTTGGGAACCACAAAGAGGTAATTGGTTTTTGGCCTGCCATTGGAGTTGTCATATTAATATATCGAAAGCAGGATCCTACAGATAAAGATATATTAGCTTTTTCCTTGTCAAGGCATGGATTATCTTCAGTCCCGTTTACAAGACACATACTTGAATCCTTTGACAGAATTTTTAACTTTTAGAAATAAATAGATATGCAGCAGAATCTAGGGTCTCATTATCTTTTGTTGAAGTTTTGAGAGGCTTGACATTTTGTTCTTCAAAAATGTTCATGCATTTTTCAGAAACTGAAAAAAAGAAAATGTACAAAAATATTTTAGTTTCTAAAAGCTAATACAATCTAAAAAGTTATATATATATATATATATATATATATATATATATATATATATATATATATATCACTAAATCAATACCTTAGCAGTAATTTAAAAAAATGTACAATATGAATAGTAATAACTTTTATAAAATATTTACAGTAAAGGTAAAATGAGAAAAGAGCATTGGCAGTACACATTTTGATGGGTTTGTAGATATACAAATACCTAGACAGAGTAAAAATTTTGAAAGTTTTGCAGTTTTATTATAGTTGGGAATAACAGCTGAATACTTTAGAAATACTGTAGCTGTCTAAAAAAAAAACTTTGTGTTTATTTAAAGGGAAGATAAAAAATTTATAGATTTGCCCCTGTGTGTTTTGGAATATACCAAAACTACCATGACAGTGGTAGCCCCAGAACTGCAGGAATTAAATTCTCATTTTCTTCTCAGTGTACTGATACAAATCACTTTTTTTCTCGGGTTTGTTTGCAAGCCTTTGTTGTCTTTTCAAAGCAGGACTGCTGGCCAGCTTTGTATGCAATGATACGATAGTGTCCGCGATCATTGGAGTGTGGAAGAAAGGCATCTTTAGGGGCCTGGTTGCGTTAGGAGAAAACCAGCGAGAACAGAGGATAAGATAAGTAAAATGCTTTTTATATATACCCTGGAAAAAATATTTTCACCTAGTAGTATAGGGTGAAGCACACTACACATACAGTTTTAACATATTTGCAAAATTCAACTCTCATTTGAGCTTGAAAAACCATGTTTTAAGAAGGACATAGTTCAAATGTCCCCAGCTCATTTACCAAAAAGAATGGGGGAGGTTAAGAAAAATGGGTTTGTTCAGACACCTTTAGGCCTTGTTCACACAGAGTTTATCTTAAACAGCAGTATGTAAAGCAAACTTTTGTAAAACTTTTGACAGACATAAAGCTGTTTTGTTGCAGTCTTTTGTAAAAACTTTAGTTCTAGTATGGAATTGCACAACATAAACCTAAAAGTGCCAACTCACTTTAAACAAGGCACTTAAAGGGTTCACTAAGCTTGTAAGTAGTGGGTAAGCCTGCTATCAATGTATCGAAAATAACAGTCAACCTCATAATACACTTAACTTATCTGTTATCAGACAAATGACCTCTGACACCAAGCCCCTGATTCATCAAGCAGAATCGGATGATCGCTCGCGCATTCGTATT